>NC_090732.1:168799260-168809260 GCF_036898095.1 Palaemon carinicauda | reverse complement strand
CTTGGGCTTATAGCATCTTACTTTTCCAATTAGAGTTGTAGCTTAGCAAGCAATAATAATAATAATAATAAAATATATCCCATGGAGTCAGTTTGGGCATATTTTTCGCACTCCCCAAGAGAGATTAGTTCACCAAACTTTTAACTGGGCTCCACAAGGCACTAGAAGAGTTTGAAGACCCAAGCCCAAATGGCTGAGGACTATGGAACGTGAAGTAAAAGATGAGTGGCAAAGCATTGATTTAAAAGCTCAATATAGAGACGACTGGGGGAAATCTAAACGAGGCCCTTTGTGTCAATAGGGGTAGGAGATGATGATGATGATGATGATGAATTCCCCTTCATTTTAATGTCGACTTATTAATGGAAAAGAGAAACCGTAACACCTGCTTTCTATAGTCAAGAAACATTTAAAGGTTTAAGGGCCGCTCATGAATAGCAGAGGCAAGAGATTGATTGATTTATAGTTTTCAGGCATCATGACAGAAAACTATAAATCAATCAATCTCTTGCCTCTGCTATTCATGAGCGGCCCTTAAAATAGTGACATTGCCCTATCAAGCAGGACAATGCCCTAGAGACTGACCATAGATACATATGATCAGCCACCAAGCCTCCTCTCCACCCAAGCTAGGACCAAGGAGGGCCAGGCAATAACTGCTGATGACTCAGCATATAGACCTATAGGCTCCCCCAGACCTTATATCACAAGGATGGTGAGGTTACAGAGACCAAAGGAACTATCGGGTTTGATCGAGATTCGAACCCGTTTGGCAATCACCAGGCAAGGACGCTGCCACCAGGCCACCATTCAATAAGATTCTTACTCGTCAATGAAAATAATTCGTTCTGTTTATGTATTTTAATATAAATATATTCTTAAAACCCTTCCTCTAGTCTTGGGCAGTGCCATAGCGTCTGTACCATGGTCTTCCACTGTCTTGGATTAAGAGTTCTCTTGCCTCAAGGTACATTTGGGCATGCTGTTATATCTTATTTCTCTTTTTTTCTGAATTTTCATAGTTTATATATGAAAAATCTAATTCAATGTAGTTATTGTTCTTAAAAAAAATAATTTTGATTGTTCCTTATTTCTCTTGTAGTTTGTTAATTTCCTTTTACCTTTCCTCACTGGGCTACTTTTCCCCGTTGGAGCCCTTGGGCTTATAGCATCTTTTTTTTCCAACTAGGGTTATAACTTACCTAGTAATAATGACAATAATAATAACTCCGCTCAGAAAACATAGGTAGGCCTAGCTGGTTTGAGAGTGCTCCATTGTTCTATAAATCTCTCTATGTATGTTCGTACAGTTACTTTACCATATAAAATGTAAAGAAACCCTGTTTAATAAATCAGTCATCTGAAAAAGTATCACGAAAATAGTCAGGACTTAATCTTATATCTCTTATTTGAATTTTCCCTGTAATTTATTAGCATCTGAGCATCATGTTTCCCTGTGATTTTTACGCACACACACACACACACACACACACACATATATATATATATATGTATATATATATATATATATATATATATATATATATATATATATATATATATATACAGTATATACATATATATATTATTATTATTATTATATTATAAATGCTAAGCTACAACCCTAGTTGGAAAAGCAAGATGCTATAAGCCCAGGGGCCCCAACAGGGAAAATAGCTCAATGAGGAAAGGAAACAAGGAAAAATAAAATATTTTAAGAAGAGTAAAAACTTTAAAATGAATATTTCCTAAATAAACAATAAAAACTTCAACAAAACAAGAGAAAGAGAAACTAGATAGAACAGTGTGCCTGAGTGTACCCTCAAGCAAGAGAACTCTAACCCAAGACAGTGAAAGACCATGGTACAGAGGCTATAGCACTACCCAAGACAAGAGAACAATGGTTTGATTTTGGAGTGTCCTTCTCCTAGAAGAGCTGCTTACCATAGCTAGAGAGTCTCTTCTACCCTTACTAAGAGGAAAGAAGCCACTGAATAATTACATTGCAGTAGTTAACCCCTTGGGTGAGGAAGAATTGTTTGGTATTCTGTGTTGTCAGGTGTATGAGGACAGAGGAGAAAATCTGTAAAGAATAGGCCAGACTATTCAGTGTCTGTGTAGGCAAAGGGAAAGAACCGTAACCAAAGAGAAGGATCCAATGAAGTACTGTCTGGCCAGTCAAAGGATCCCATAACTCTCTAGCGGTAGTATCTCAACGGGTGGCTGGTGCCCTGGCCAACCTACTACCTATATATATATATATATATATATACATACAGTATATATATATATATATATATATATATATATATATATATATATATATATATATATATATATACATACAGTATATATATATATATATATATATATACATACAGTATATATATATATATATATATATATATATATATATATATATATATATATATATATATATATATATATATATATATATATATAGTGTATTATTACAAAAAAAGCAACTTAGAAATATACTTGTAAAATTGTGAATATTTCAATTTTATACTAAAGATAAGAAACTAAAACCTTGCGGAAAATTATCTAAATGCGACGTCTATACTTCTAAAATTAAAAAGACATTTAGTATGAATTCTCATGTAGTTTACTCTGCTAACGATTTAAAAGAGGTCTACTGGAAGCTTTAAATAAAAAAAATAATAAAGATCGAAGGATATCGGAGCAGTTTTTCAACATCCTAATAACTCTTAATCACAATTCACTTGAAAATATCAGTAATAATAAAACGTTAAGTTTAAAAGTACCTTTCTTTGTCAAAATAAACTACACTTTATATATTCCTAATACATCTACTTATTTTTGAACCTACATAGGTAGCACCGCATATATATGACGGCTGGAGCACGGCATTGTTCGAACACAATGGACAAGTCTCGGTAGATAATCAGCAGCATATCTCAACCGTTACATTTCATATCGTCTTTCCAGATGTTAACGTTCGAAAGCAGTTGTCAGACTCCAACAATAAAACGTTAAAACTTCTGGCATTGTAGTTATGTAACTTGAATTCCAATTACTTTTCTGTTACAACTCAAGAGAAGAACAATTGATTCTAGCAACACGAATCGAGTGAAGACGTATAAATCAGTCTACATAAATAAACCTTTCGGTGACACTCGGTGTAACGCAATTCGCCCACAGTTCTTCGTCATTTCAAACGGCGTTGAAAACCAGATTTTGCGTAATAAGGTGAATGTTCTCTCAGAAAGGTCAACAAGGTGAATTCTACCCAAAAGAAGATAGTGTTTAGTCAGTTGGTTAGATGAGAAAAAGAGCTGGTAGAAGAGGAGCGAGGGTTGGCGAGGTATGGTTGTAGGTAGTCTGGAGGAGGGAGAAGTGGGTGAGGGAGAGGGAGAGAGAAAGAGCGGAGTACGGACTAAAGTTCATGTACAGCAGAAAACAGACAATGGCCGATCTTTCTGTCCACACGTAGACCGAGCCACGTGATATGCGTCGAGTCTCTATTCCTAGAGCCCCGAACCAAAGTGTCCGCTGAGATCTGCCTTGATGCTTCAGTAATAGGGGTCTCGATGTTTCCTGCAAAGTACTATTATAAATCGATATCCATCTGTTTTCTTTTAACCTAAGTGTAGAATACAAATGTGCCACGTGAGAGGCTATTAAATAGGACGACTCCTCTTACCAATTAAAAGATATGGAACATCATAAAACGAAACGTAAACAGAGCACCAGGGGCATTGACTCGGGGAAAATACAAATAGCGCTTTAAAAATACTGAAAAAATCCGTAGAGAGCTAGTTTTTCGCGAAATGTTCGAGGAAAATTGTTTTGATGATGGCATAGGAAGTACTCAAAAGCAAATTCAATTGTACCTAGAGAGAGAGAGAGAGAGAGAGAGAGAGAGAGAGAGAGAGAGAGAGAGAGAGAGAGCTTCTAGTACAAGGAACATGTGTCTTCCCTAATAACTCTTACAATTCTTTGACGGTTCCTGCTACCCAGCGTTCAAAGTAACAAAAAAAGGCTTATTTTTTTAACTCGAATAATAACGTAATATATGTATCCGGGAGTGTTTGATTCACAAATTGAGGCGAAAATTAAATCCAAATCACATCTACTTCTGGGAACGCAGTAGCATATATGATATATATATATATATATATATATATATATATATATATATATATATATATATATATATATATATATATATATATATATATATATATATATGTATATATATACATATATATATATATATATATATATATATATATATATATATATATATATATATGTATATATATACATATATATATATATATATATATATATATATATATATATATATATATATATATATATATATGTATATATATACATATATATATATATATATATATATATATATATATGTATATATATACATATATATGTATATATATATATATATATATATATATATATATATATATATATACATATATATATATATATATATATATGTATATATATATATATATATATATATATATATATATATATATATATATATATATATATATATATATATATATATAAAATACGAAATCATTGAAAAGCCATTGCATCTGTACTATAATTGTTCAGTGGCTACTTTCCTCTTGGCAAGGGTAGAAGAGACTTTTAGCTATGGTAAGCAGCTCTTCTAGGAGGACACTCCAAAATCAAACCATTGTTCTCTAGTCTTGGGTAGTACAATAGCCTCTTTACCATGGCCTTCCATTGAGTTGGATTAGAGTTCTCTTGCTTGGCGGTGCACTAGGGCACGCTGTTCTGTCTTGTTTCTCTTCCTCTTGTTTTTTTTTAAGTTATTATAGTTTATATCTGAAGGATCTAATATAATGTAGTTACTGTTCTTGAAATATTTTATTTTCATTGTTTATTCTTCTCTTGTAGTTTATTTATTTTCTTGTTACCTTTCCTCACTGGGCTATTTTTCCCTGTTGGAGCCTTTAGGCTTATAACATCTTGCTTTTTAACTAGAGTTAAGCCTGGCTTATAATAATAATAGTAACAATTCTTTAAATATCACTTTATGCCATTCCTAACTGTATAGGTTTTCAATTGAAAATTTTCATAAAAAAAAATTATAAAGGTACTTTTTCATTACTTTCCATTGTATTTTTTTCTTATTCTCTATTTTTTTTTCTTGTCATATTTGAAAGGATTCTCAAAAGGTAACTCAATCTGGAGAGTTACAGTTTCATAGATGAAAATTTTTCATATATCCTGAATTAAAAAAAAAAATCTGAAAAAGCATTAATCCAAGGGAGACAGTTTATATCATATGAGTACCAGAATACTGTATTATTATTATTATTATTATTATTATTATTATTATTATTATTATTATTATTATTATTATTATTACAAGCTAAGCTATAATCCTAGTTGGAGGGGCAAGATGCTATAAGCCCAAGGGCTCCAACGGGGGAAAACAGCCCAGAGAAAAAGGATACACGGAAATAAATAAACTACAAGATAACTAATAGATAATCAAAATAAAATATTTAAAGAATAGTAACAAAATAAATCATATCTCCATATACTGTATAAACTATGAAAATGTCAAAAATTAAGAGGAAGGGAAATGAGATAGAATAGAATACCTGAGTGTACCCTCAAGTAAGAGAACTCCAATCCAAGACTGTAGAAAGCCATGGTACAGAAGGTATGGCACTACCCAAGACAAGGGAACAAAGGTTTGATTTTGGAGTGTCCTTCTCCTAGAAGAGCTGCTTACCTTAACTGTGGATTTTTATATGTTATCTTAGATGATCGTAATGGCATGGCTTTCCTAATCTATGCAATCTTTGTCATGGGTTAATTTGGTATCATAACAAAATTCTGAGAATTAGAAAGAAAGGAAATAGCAAAACAATTATTATTAGTGTAATCATATTTGAATATGAAGGAGGCCAAAATAATGTATCGTTACACTCTATCAAATCTATTAAAACTGTATTAAAAAAAAAATAAAAAAAAAATAAAAAAAAAGAATGGAAAAAGATCAAATCATCCCCCGAGAATTTGTTTCGAGAAAATTCATTAGTTTATTTAGTCTTAATCAAGTTATCAATATCAGCTTTAATATATGAATATCTATTCATCACTATTTTGACTAGCTCGTTAACGAAATAGTTAAAATTTCTTTCACTCAAATACACGTCATGTTTGTTTTTCTTATTCGTAAATGAAAACTATAATTCAGAAACTAGCTATACCGTTAATTAATACATATTTCTATCCCTGACGATACTATAATGAGTAAAGTATATCAAGGATTATAACTTGTAGTGAATTATTATTATTATTATTATTATTATTATTATCATTATTATTATTATTATTATTGTTGTTGTTGTTGTGGTTGTTGTTAGTTGGAAAAGCTAGATTCTATAAGCCCAAAGGCACCAAAAATATTCTAAGAACAGTAACAACACTAAAACAGATCTTTCGTACAAAAACTATATAGATAGACTTATGTCAGCCTTTTTTTTTCTTGACAATTGATAAATCACCATAAGTTAATTACCCGATTATTTTCATGACATTAGTTAACAATCAACAGTATAAATATAATATATCGGTTACTCAAGTTTTGAATATCATGAAATGGTTGACATAACAATGAATCACCAAAAGTTAATTACCCGAATATTTCCATGACAATAGTTAACAATCAACTGTATAAATATAATATATCGGTTACTAAAGTTTATAATATCATGAAATGGATTACTTCAATTAAATACACAATGAGAGGTTCAAAACTCTTTCAGTTTAGTGCTAATAATAACATTAAAACAATAAACAATCAATAATGCTAACAAGCAGAAAAATTACAGTTAACATTGACGATAAGGAGTGTCTTGAAACAGGATTTAAAGAAGAAAATTAAGTTTAATACTTTTGACCTATAAAAAGTTCTGATGATATTCAAATGTGAATGATTAACACCTCTCTTCATAGTTTATATACTTCAGATCTATTTTAACGCTGTTACTGATCTTAAAATATCTTATATTAATCATTCTATTCTTATTTAGTTTATTTATTGCCTTATTTCCTTTTCTCACTGGGCTATTTTTCCGTTGGAGACCCTGAGCTTATAATAAACATTCTGCTTTTCCAACTAGCATTGTAGCTTAGCTAATAATAATAATAATAATAATAATAATAATAATAATAATAATAATAATAATAATAATAATAGAAAGCACAAGAGTACGCATTGGAATAAGGCCAGATTCATTTAACTGGGTTTATGGCCTCATGCTTTTCCAACTAGAGTTGTAGCTTAGCTAAAATAATAATAATAATAATAATAATAATAATAATAATAATAATAATAATAATAATAATAATAATAATAATAATAACAACTGAATGACAGATGAAAGGTTAACTAATAATATTTTCGAAGTACATCAACGCGAATAACTTCCAGTCCTTCATCCATTGTAAATCGAGTTGATTCTTCTTACTTCATTTTATTTACACATTTCTTCACTTTATCCAATCTTCGTCGCCCCTGGCCTTGTCCTCATTTACGTCAGAGATACCATAACCTGAGTACGAAGCCGAGACCCTGTCATTTGAGCCAATTTGCATATCATTTTCCTTAGAGCATCCAAGATATAAAACGCAAGGAAAGTCCTAAATTGGAACGCAGAGTTTGCAAACCTGTTTAAGGAATTGAAGGCCAAGTCTTTGATACCTAACAATAGTGTGATATGTTGGATGTAACCCTGTTGTTTACAAATATCATCATCATCATCATCATCATTATCATCATCTCATACGCCTATTGACGCAAAAGGCCTCGCTTAGATTTTGCTAGTCGTCTCTATATTGAGCTTTTAATTCAATTCTTTTCCAATCATTATTTCCCACTTCACGCTTCATAGTCCTCAGCCATGTAGGCCTGGGTCTTCCAACTCTTCTAGTGACTTCTGGAGCCCAGTTAAAACGTTTGGTGAACTAATCTCTCTCGGGGAGTGCGAAGAGCATATGCCCAAACCATCTATATCTACCTCTCATCATGATCTCATCCACATATGGCACTCGAGTAATCTCTCTTATAGTTACATTTCTAATCGTGTCCTACCATTTAGTTCCCAATATCCTTCTGAGGGCTTTGTTCTAAAATCTACTAAATCTATAGGAGATTGTTTCATTATCATACCATGACTCGTTTCTGACATTAATTATTGTTATATACTTTTTTTCGTATCTGTATACAGAAAAGTCGAAGAGCCGTGTCTATTATGTATTTGTATTAATATACAATGTACCTAACAGAATGCATATAAATCATCTGGGTGAGGAAAATTTCATAGTTTAGATACACAAGCTTCTATAAATCGTAAGTCGAAGACTCAAGCACACAGCAACGAGAGAGAGAGAGAGAGAGAGAGAGAGAGAGAGAGAGAGAGAGAGAGAGAGAGAGAGAGAGAGAGAGAGAGAGAGAGAGAGAGAGAGAGAGCACCTGAAACAACTTAATCCTTCAAAAAGTTTGAATGATCTCTTTCCTTTCCCTGATGTTCCTTCATGAATGCCATTGAGGAAGCTACTTAAGATCTCCTTCGATAAAAAACAGAAATAGAGAATAATATCTGATAAAGTAAGAGAACAAAAAAGGATAACTATATGACCCAGAAATCATTTTCAAAGATTACTGCTGCAAGAACGCTGAAGCTTGCCTGAGACTGCTCTAACGCCGTGCTGGTAGATAAAGCGACCTTCAACTAAAGTAGGGTTTGGTTGAGCAAGGAATTAAGGCGTGGCACAGTTTAACAGACTTTTGAGACCAAACATTATATCTACAGAAAACGCAGGAAAAGAGAGAGAGAGAGAGAGAGAGAGAGAGAGAGAGAGAGAGAGAGAGAGAGAGAGAGAGAGAGAGAGGTATCACTGTGGTTGAAATGAAAATGAATAGGAGATAAACACATAAGCTTTTCTCCTCCATATAGATACATACTGTAGATGGATCATAATTTTCTACTCCATATAGATACATAGAAGGATTGTTTACTTAGATAAATATAATGCTGATTCTGGAAAAGGAATTTTAATTATATGACACTGCCATTGTCAAGACACAAAAATGCTAGCTGCTACTGTAAAAAAAAAAAAACAATTACTTTAGTGTTCAGACGATTACATTTTACCATACTTAGTGATCATCGTTATTTCACGAAAAGAAAACTGTTTCATGGGAGTGAAACAACGAGCAATTGTGCAAAAGTTTAATAAAATTAGACATAGGGAATTATCATTATATCGGATGCTAGCGAACTGCAAGATAAACTTGAAATTGAAGGTATTAAAAAGAACAGGAAACAAACGCGTATGAATTTTGAGAAGCAACGATGTCGGAGGCAATGCATTATTATTATTATTATTATTATTATTATTATTATTATTATTATTATTATTATTATCATTATCATTATTAGTTTAGCTACAGCCACAGTTGGAAAAACAAGATGTTATAAGCCCAATTGCTCTCTCTCTCTCTCTCTCTCTCTCTCTCTCTCTCTCCCCATGAATAGGAGAGAGAGAGAGAGAGAGAGAGAGAGAGAGAGAGAGAGAGAGAGAGAGAGAGAGAGAGAGAGAGAGAGACTATCGCTGTCCTAGGACTAGGAGACTGTTGAATTGTTTTGCATGACACACGTTTTATAAAAATTTTGTATATGACATATGAGCAACAGGATTACAAATGTTTCACTTGATTCATACATTTCATAAAAAAAAACTCACATTTCATAATATTACGTCTAGGGAAACCTTGAGCTCTGTATATTTCGGATGCCTCAAAATCGTAAACAGCTTTCTTCACCCCACAAGACCAAGTATCGATTGGCTTTCCTTCATAAAACGCATTTTTATGTTTCCGTCTTTATTGCTTCCTCCATCATTAGGTCTTCCTTATCTGTTTTAATGTTGTTAGGGT
>NC_090732.1:168791760-168794260 GCF_036898095.1 Palaemon carinicauda | reverse complement strand
AAAAACAAATATGTCATATATAAACTATAAAAAGACTCATGTCGTTTAAATTGGTTCAGTTTTCTACGTAATGTTCTTCGCAAAAAACAAGCAGTCTTATTTTGCTCTTAACTCCTGCTTCGGTGTATTTTCTTCAAAATCTAATGGATTTGTCTTTGGGTCAACCCCACTTGTCCAAGTTTTGTTGAAATTGGTTCAGTATTTTTTGCGTAATATTTTTCACAAACAAAAAATATATTAACAAAGTATTTACCATTTACTTAACATTGCGATACTATGTAAAGTACTGCTGCGTACTTGTACTTTGATGTACTTTATCCAAAATGTTACAAATTCACCCTTCAGATATACCCATCATAACTACAAAGTTTGGTCAAAATCGGCACAATAGTTTTTGTGTAAAGTAGCTCACAATTAATAAATAAATGAATTAACAGCCGAAAAAAACCAGGGGTGAATACATACCCCTATCTAATTTTTAATTTTGGCGAAGGGAAAAACAAAAGCTCCCTCTTGATTTTAATAAATTCTTTCCAAAATATTTATCAAAGATCTTTCTTCATATCTCGCGTGCATCGGTGATTTTGTGTTGTAGCATTTTTGACCGACTTTCCTCTGATTCTGTTTTAGAAATGAAATTTGGAAAATCATGTAAACAAAATTTTAGACTTGGTCGTTTCATTTTTATAGATGTCATTTTCATTTTCTGTACGTATCTTAAAAGTTAAAGTGTGCAAGAACACCCAGAACACACGGATATTTAATTTTACACATTCACACACAAACAAATATAAATACATATGTACTTATATGAATGTATATATTACAAATATATACATATATTTATATATGTAACCATTCATGTGTGTGTATATACATATATATATATATATATATATATATATATATATATATATATATATATATATATATATATATATATATAGTTATATATACACACATATATATCCATTAAACTATCTCATATCCATTTATACACACACACACACACACACACACACACATATATATATATATATATATATGCATATACATATATATATATATATATATATATATATATATATATATATATATATATATATATATCCATCTTGTTCATACAAAGCTCCGGAGACTATTAAAACAGGTATGGTATTTAGTAAGGTTTCAAACTAAGGTTTGATGGCTATTGACTTAATACATGTTAGACGATTTTTTCTACCTGGAGACCATTAGGCAGTACGTGTCCCGAGACACACTCAAGTCTCTGTCATTACCACTTGGGCACTGATAGTTATCATTACATACCATCAATTTGATTAATGATACTTTACATCTCCTCCTGAAAAGTAATAGTTTCGTTAAGAGCATTTTCATCTGTTCTAATATTATTAATAAAATAAAAACCAACATTTTAAGAATACACACTTCACTTATCATGACTTACGGATCTTAAACATACCAAGGTTTTTGTATAACTGAACTTTGTTCATAAGAGGAGATAGTGTAGAAGCTGTGCTACTAGAAATAATGTAACTATGAAATTTGGTACATTAAAAATATATCGTAACAGGTTGGGAAAATATTATCATAAAAACAAGCCGCAAAAAAATTTGGGTGCATTTCATCCATCAATTATTAGACTCTTTTACTCTACAGTATCACTGTGAGTATTGTTAGATTTGAACAAGTGTTTTGTTGTCACACTACAAAACGTGGTGTGGCTATGACTTTCATTTTATGTGTCGCCTTACCTTGTACTAAAGCTGTGTTAATAATGTACAATTACCTCTGAAAAGTTGCTTGAACTATAATACCATGATACACTATAATACACTATTCTATCTTATTTTTCTTCCCCTTGTTTTATTAAAGTTTTTACAGATTACTTAGGAAATATTTATTTTAATGTTTTTACTGTTCTTAAAATATCCTATTTTTCCTTGTTTCCTTTCTGCACTGGGCTATTTTCCCCGTTGGAGCCCCTGGGATTATGGCATCTTGCTTTTCCAACTGGGGTTGTACCCTAGCAAGTAATAATAATAATAATAATAATAATAATAATAATAATAATAATAATAATAATAATATTAATAATAATAATAATAATAATAATAATAGAAAGTGTGTGAAAAGAATGTAATGCAGTACAGTGGGTTATCTCGTGAATTAGTCATCCACAGGAAAGCATAATATCAAAACCCTAAAGGGTCCATTGAGGGAAGAGGCTAAGAAGGCAAAGAGATACACGGAAGTATAGAATAAACTATAATAAACTATAACAGAAATCAGAGATATTATCCGGTGGATATTTCTATTTCTGTTTTAAGTAGTGAGGCGATCAGCAGATAGTATTCAGGGATGCAATATACTTCGTTCTCTTCTTGGGCTTCAGTGGTTCTAAATCACACACACACACATATATATATATATATATATATATATATATATATATATATATATATATATATACATATATATATATATGTATATATAT
>NC_090732.1:168781760-168789260 GCF_036898095.1 Palaemon carinicauda | reverse complement strand
AGACCTTAGTTTAATCGCTTACAGCAAACTACCCTAGTAAGGGTGGGCATAACTAGTAATGTGTATGTATGTATGTATGTATGTATATATATATATATATATAAATATATGTGTAAGTAAATATATGAATATACACACGCCCACACACACACACACACACACACACACATATATATATATATATATATATATATATATATATATATATATATATATATATATATATATATTCATATATATATATATATATATATATATATATATATATAGAGAGAGAGAGAGAGAGAGAGAGAGAGAGAGAGAGAGAGAGAGAGAGAGAGAGAGAGAGAGAGATTACGAATACTAAGGTTGTTAAATAGAGGAAATCGCATCTATAGGTCAATCTAGAGCAAGAGTTTTTGCATTAAAATTTTCCTTTTTCTTGAACAATTCATCTTAACAATGGAAAAAAAATATATCTAAAAAAATGACGTCATGCAAGAGCTGGTTAAGACTTTTTCATTGAGGCACTTGTTAACTTTAACATACAAATCTAGAGTTGCACTCAATAGAGAAGATACCTTCGTCACGCCAAGCAGTGTTATTTTGTTCTTACTGTACTGCGTACTTGTACTTCCGTGTATTTTCTTAAAAATCTATTGAATTTACCATTGGGTCATACTGCACATGTCCACCAAGTTTCGTTGAAATTGGTACATCAGTTTTTGCATATTGTTGTTCTAAACAAAAGAAACTAACAAATTATTTACCATTTACTTAACATTGCGATTGTTTTCAAAGTACTGCTGCGTACTTGTACTTTGATGAACTTTATTCAAAAGGTTATAAATTCATCCTTGGGTCATGCCAACATGACAACCAAGTTTGGTAAAAATCGTTACTATAGTGTTTGTGTAAAATTGCTCACACACAAATATCTAAACGACGACAGGGGTAAATATAATTATTAATAATAATTATAATTATTATTATCAATAATAATAGATAATAATAATTATCAATAATAATATTAATAATAATAATAATTATTGAAATTTTAGACACTTCCCTAAGATACCTGGTCTTTTCACATGCTACCTTGAAGTACTTCATAATATTTTTTTTTTTTTTTACCCTTAGTAAACAATAACAGTATGCTGAAAGCAGTTGTGTTACACAGATATTCTGTGAAAGACTCATTGAAGAATTCTAAAACCCATTGTTAATTACAAAATCTCTCAACCGCACGCGGTCTTAAATGGACATAATCGCCACCCGATATTAATTGGTAATAATTAGATTGCTTCTTAAGACTTCTTTAACGCTGATGAAGACATCGGTTAAACTCCAAGATTACTGTATTTAATCATGAGGTTCTAGTTTGCCTTGATAGCAGTAATGTCACTGGATAGATGTAACCACATCATTGTATATTATTATTATTATTATTATTATTATTATTATTATTATTATTATTATCATTATTACTTGCTAAGCTACAACCCTAGTTGGAAAAGCAGGATGCTATGAGCCCAGGGGCTCCAATATAGAAAATAGCCCAGTGAGGAAAGGAAATAAGGGAAAATAAAATATTTCAAGAATAGTAACAAATAAAAATAAACATTTCCTATATAAACTATAAAAACATTAAGAAAACAAGAGGAAGAGAAATAAGATAAAATGGTGTGCGCGAGTGTACCCTCAAGCAAGAGAACTCTAACCCAAGACTGTGGAAGGCCATGGTAGAGAGGCAATGTAGTATGGTAAGCATAAACCAAGATAAGTGTACATGTACACCTAATTGGAGGGTAAAATTTTGTAAATGTTACCAATATACAAATTATAAACAGCGGTATGACATCCATAAATTATCGAGTAATTATAAATAAAGTTAAAAATATAGATTTTATTTTACACATATGGAAAATATTGTCTCCAATATGTATTGATTCTATACGATAAGAAAAACATTAAAAGGATTCAAAACTTTCTCTTGAACTTCAGGGTTCTCATGCTTTCTACTTCTT
Organism: Palaemon carinicauda; assembly: GCF_036898095.1. Classification (NCBI taxonomy): domain Eukaryota; kingdom Metazoa; phylum Arthropoda; class Malacostraca; order Decapoda; family Palaemonidae; genus Palaemon; species Palaemon carinicauda. Next base: position 168,787,254 of record NC_090732.1, on the reverse strand, counting down.
CAAGGTTTTCAGAGATCAGAGATCCAGTGGTAGTTACCAATATACAAATTATAAACAGCGGTAAAATATCCATAAATTATCGAGTAATTATAAATAAAGTTAAAACTTAAAATTTTATTTTACACATATGGAAAATATTTTCTCCAATATGTATTGATTCTATACAACAAGAAAACAAAATCAAGATTCAAAACTTTCTCTGGAACTTCAGGGTTCTCATGCTTTCTACTTCGAGGTTTTCAGAGATCAGAGATCCAGTGGTAGTTACCAATATACAAATTATAAACAGCGGTAAAATATCCATAAATTATCGAGTAATTACAAATAAAGTTAATAACATAAATTTCATTTTACACATATGAAAAATATTGTCTTCAATGTGCATTCTATAAAAAAGAAAGAAAAAAAAATTCAAAACTTTCTCTTGAACTTCAGGGTTCTCATGCTTTCTACTTCGAGGTTTTCAGAGACCTGAGATCCAGTGGTTAATTCATTAAGAGAATCAGGTATCCTCTGCATTTATCAATCCATCGGCAACTTTTATAAACCAGAAGCGAACTGGTATTGTATCCTTGTTTATTTGATCTATTCACTTCCTCGAAGTGGAAACAACTTGAATCATAATCCGGGACCCACAGTGCTTGCAGAAGTCAGATTTATACATACCACTGTCTAGCTTTTCTTTAGTTATGTTAAATATACTCTTCCAAATCGGGCAGTTGAAAGGTTGGAACTTCAAAAGTTCTATTGGAACTTTAAAACTTCAAACTTGCAGTGAATGTTTTTATGTTGAACAGCTGGCAAAGTCTTTCTTCATATTTTATATATGAAAGATTTATATTAATGTTATTACTGTTCTTAAAGTATTTTATATTAAGTGTTTATTACTTTTCTAGTAGTTTATCTATTTCCTTATTTCCTTTCCTCACGGCTATTTTTCCCTGAGGGAGTCTTGGGGCTCTTAGCATCCAGCTTTTCCAACTATGGAGCTTAGTTAATAATAATAATAATAATATTCACTGGAGGATGAAGCATTTGATAAAAACATTTGTTTTTATATTGGTTAAAATCTATCGAAGACTATTAGAGGCAAGAAAGACTGATGACATAATTTGAGATGTAAATTGACATAATTAGAAAATTCTCAAAAAGACAAAAGATCTCTTATTACGTGTCACTACCAGAAAATGAATACTATTTCTATAGGAAAAAAAATGTTTGAATGTTTTATCATGCAACCATTTTCTTCTTGGAATGAAGTGTGGACTAGACAGATTAATCGTTAAAGAGGAACAAAACTCAAAAATTTCCACTGGCAACGTTGTCTATTTCAGTGGAAAAACTAAAAAATCAAATATGCTTGAGGGCACACTTGAACACACTATTTTATCTTATTTCTCTTCCTTTTGTTTTGTTAAATTTTCTATAGTTTATATAAGAGACATTTTAATGAATTGTTCTTAAAATATTATATTTTTCTTTGTTTCCTTTCCTCACTGGGTTATTTTCCCTGTTGGAGCCCCTGAGCTTACAGAATTCTGCTTTTCCACCTAGGGTTCTACCTTAGCAAGTAATAACAATAATGATAATCATGACATTTGGTTGTAGTTATTACATTCCGAGAGGAAATTTAATAAATAAATGTGGCTTTGGAATTCATTATTACAAAAACTAATAATTATAGTAATGATAATCCTTTTATTCAAAAGTTAGTCAACCCAGTTTCCAGAATCTATCAATGTAATGAGTGTTGACAGCCTTGCCTGATTATCATAAATTTCTATTATTAACGGTCATAAAGACTAAGAATTTAAATGGAAATTTTTATTCTAGTGGTCACATTTCTCCAATATTTACTCTTTATTACTTTATTCTTCTGTTACTGCTTTGCCCCGTTATTCATTTCAATACTGTCAGACATTTTTACTCTTCCATCTTATGGCGAGGCGACACAAAGCAAGGCAGTTCTACGCTATGCACAACACAACGGCTTTATTATTATTATTATTATTATTATTATTATTATTATTATTATTATTATCATTATTATAATTATTACTTGCTAAGCTACAACCGTAGCTGGAAAAAGAGGATGCTATAAGTCCAGGGGCTCCAACAAGGAAAATAGCCCAGTGAGGAAAGGAAACAAGGAAAAATAAAATATCTAAAGAACAGTAACATTAAAATAAATATCTCCTATATAAACTATAAAAACTTCAACAAAACAAGAGTTAGAGAAATAAGATAGAATAGTGTGCCCGAGTGTACCCTCAAGCTAGAGAACTCTAAGCCAAGACAGTGGAAGACCATGGTAGAGAGGCTATGGCACGTATCCCTTCAAACTTTATCGGATGAACAAAACGACAAATATATGTTAGCGTAAAGCTGAAAGAATTCGAAGGTTGGCGCAAAAGTAAATTATAACTTATATCGTCATACCGTTACATATCCTTATAGATTCAGAATGCAATGATTTCCCCATTCAAACGTTTCATGACCTTTGAGAATGGATTGAGTGTAAAGCACGGTGTATTATTATTATTATTATTATTATTATTATTATTATTATTATTATTATTATTATTATTATTATTATTATTATTAGCTAAGCTACATGTCTGTTTGAAAACAAGTAGGGTGTTATAAGCCCAAGGGCTTCAAAAAAGGGAAAAATAGCGCAATGCGGAAAGGAAATAAGGAAATAAATAGACTACGAAAAGTAATGAACAATATAAAATATTGTGTAAAAATACAAAAGACCCAAGTAAACAAGTGGTTCTATTTCTAATCACAAACGTTATGGTCTATTCCCATTATATCATTAATAACGTTAAAATTCATACATATCCATACAATAAATAATTCAGCAAATTCCCATAGAATGGAATGGTAAAGAAAAAAAGGACCATCATATAATAGCCTCTGTACCATGGTCTTACACTGTCTCGGGGTAGAGTTCTCTTGCTTGAGCTTATACTCAGCCACACTATTCAATCTTATTTCTTTTCCTCTTGCTTTCTTTTTAAAGTTTTTATAGTTTATACGTGAAAGATTTGTTGTAATGTTGTTGCGGTTCTTAAAATATTTTATTTCAATTGTTAATAACTACTCTTGTACTTTCCTTATTTCCTTTCCTCACTGGGCTATTTTCCCTGTTGGAGCCCTTGGGCTTGCAGCATTCTGTTTTTCTAATTAGTGTTGTAGTATAGCAAGTAATAATAATAATAATCATAATAATGATAATACAGCTAACTGAATTCAAGGATTTACTCACTGGGCTATTTTCCCTGCTTTTCCAACGAGGGTTGTAGCTTAGCAAATAATAATAATAATAATAATAATAATAATAATAATAATAATAATAATAATAAAAAAAAACTGAATTCAAGGATTTTCTCACTGGGCTATTTTCCCTGCTTTTCCAACGAGGGTTGTAGCTTAGCAAGTAATAATAATAATAATAATAATAATAATAATAATAATAATAATAATAATAATAATAATAATACAGCTAACTGAATTTAAGGATATAAAACCGCGGAATTATTCACAGGCTTTTCATAAAGAAGTCAGCTCTACCCTTATTCTTCCTCTCCGGGTCTCACTTTGACCGTTAAATTTCTGACTTCCGCTTGGCGGTAAAGCTTGCCTTCAGTTCCCCCCCCCCCCCCCACCTCCCTCCTACCTCCTTCCTCCCCTTCCCCGTGGGCAGACCTCTTGAAATCCCTCCCAGACACCTGGCCCCAAAACAGTCCAGAATCCACCCCAAAACGGCTGTCAGTTTTAAATTTATTATCAACGCCAAAGTCACAGAAGCTTTGCCCAGAGACCCGTGGAATGAAATCACCGGTTAACTTTTCATTTGTGAAATATGATTTTCTGTCCCTAATTTTATTTCATTTTTGAGTTGTCTTTTATGCTCACCGTTCACGACTGGAAAATGAACGCAATTTCTATTTTTTTTTTTTATTTTTCATATTTTTCAAAATGATTTCTCAACATTTATCTTATTGGCTGACAAATTATAACTTGTCTAACTTTTGAATGAAATTGTTATCATTACTATAATTATTAGTTTTTTTTTTTTTTAAATAAATTGTCCCTCATTTGATTGCATTTTTTAGTTTTCTTTTAAGCTCACCGTTCATGGCTGGAAAATGAACGCATTTTTTTTTCATCATTTTTAAAATAATTATAATAAATTATATAATTTGACTAACTTTTGAATAAGATTATTATCATACTATAATTACTATTTTTTTTTTTAAATAATAAATTGTTAAACCACATTTATTTATTAAATTTCCTCGAAGAATGTAATAACTACAACCATTGTCACGGGATACATATTTCACTATTTGTTCTTCCATTTATCTTATTAGCTGTAACAAATTATAATTTGACTGACTTTTAAATGAAATTATCATTATTATAATTAGTTTTTTAAATAATAAATTGTTAAACCACATTTATTAAATTTCCTCGCAGAATGTAATAACTACAACCAATGTCACGAGATGCATATTTCATTATTTATTCTTCCACTGACAAAATATAGAAGTCCGTAGGAAGGAATAATAGAAACGAAAGGAGAGTCAAAGGTGGAGGATAATGATTGATACTCTCACAGAACACAAACGAAAATTCACTTCAAGGTTGAATAATAATAATAATAATAATAATAATAATAATAATAATAATAATAATAATAATAATAATAATAATAATAATAATAATAATAATAATAATAATAATAACCGTTTATTTCCAATTAATACTTTAGGTATTGTCTATCTATAAAAAATTATCTAAAGCATCAAGTTAATGATTAAAAAAAATGTCTTGAAAACCTTTAGTACATGTAGTTAAAAAAAACAGTTTCATTAATTGACACTAATTCCCGTTTTCCAACCATACTTTTTACTTCACAACAAGTTTTTTTTTTTTTTTTCCATAAAAGCCATTGATCTTTTAGCTATTACGATTTTTTCCAAGGGTTTTCAATTCATAAGGATTTATAACCAACAGAGATTTTCTAATTAATAAGAAACTGTTTGCAATTATCGAGATGTAGATTTTTACAACTGGGACTGACCAGTCAATTATCCAACTCACAAGAAAAACAAAAAACAAGTTTGGAAAATTATAAGAATCTTAGGAAAAATTTACGACGCTAAATTGAATGTCATATCGAAATGCATTTTTTTTTTACCAATGAAACTGACCAATCAATGATCTTAGCTAACTCACGAGAAAAACAATAAACAAGGTTGGGAAATTATAGAAAATAGAGAAAACGGAAGTTGGGAGTGAGTTCCGTGTCTTAGCACAAATAGCATCCGAGCTCGGCCACTGAGATCCGATAATCCCCGGAAGTATAATTGAGTCATCGTATCTACAATGAATATTGGAGAGGGAATGGCCGAAATAAATAATAGAGAACCGGCAGTCTATTTAATTAACGATGTCTTTTTTTAACTGAGAAAACTGCTTT
>NC_090732.1:168761760-168771760 GCF_036898095.1 Palaemon carinicauda | reverse complement strand
CCCTTTACAGCTAATAAGAAGAAGGGTACAAATTATGAAAGTGAAGTTACATGTAGCGACATCAAGTGTTCACGAGTCTTACGAGTAGGAAGGTACAACATTCTAGGTCGAAAATACTTTCATAGTGGTTGAAATGTTCACACATACGCAACAAGATTGTAGGAGAATGCGGTAAAATACCAAGGACTTTTAAGTGTACACACACATACACAAGATTGTAAAAGAGTATGATAAAATATCAAGGACTTTTAACATATGTGGAAGAAAAAGATCAATACATGCACGATAGGGTTGTGGTGGCCTGGTGGTACCGTCTTTGCTTGATCATTGCCAGACGGGTACTCGAATCCCGCTCAAACTTATTAGTCCCTTTGGTCGCTGCAACTACCATCCTTGTGAGCTAAAGACAGGGGTTTGGGGAAGACTATAGGTCTATCTCTTGAGTCATCAACAATCATTGCCTGGCCCTCCATGGTCCCAGCTTGGGTGGAGAGGGGGCTAGGGCGCTGATCATTTGTAATATGGTCTGTTTCTAGGGTATTGTCCTGCAAGACAGGGCAATGTCACTGTCCCTTGCCTCTGCCACTCATGAGCGGATTTTAAATCTTTAAATGCAATTTAAACATTTAAGCGAACCATACGCAATAATGTTGAAGTAAATGACTATGAGACGCAAAAGATCAATTCAAAACTTTATATGTAAAGAATAAAACTTGACCTATGGATTACCTATAATCATTATCATCATCTTCTACGCCTATTGACGCAAAGGGCTTCGGTTAGATTTCACTAGCCGTCTTTATCTGAAGCTTTCAATTCAATATTTCTCCATTCATCATCATCTACGTCACGCTTCATAGGCCTTAGCCATGTAGGCCTGAGGCTTCCAACTCTTCTAGTGGCTTGTGGAGCCCAGCTAAACTTTTGGTGAACAAATCTCTCTTGAAGAGTGCAAAGACCATGCCCAAACCATTATAAATAAGCTGGACTTTACAATTAAATTAAAATACTAGATAATTACTCTCTCTTCCTACCTTCTATTTGCCTTCATTATCTAAGACTAACGAACACTCTCTCTCCTTTCTTCTCTCGTAAAGAAAGGTCTACCTTCCATTCATAATCCCATTCATATTCCACCAAAAATCACCTACATCTTATGTCTTCTTCAGTCATTACTCGATCCATCAAAATAGTCAAATTCCATAGACATATATATATATATATATATATATATATATATATATATATATATATATATATATACACACACAGCACACCTACGTAGATATACATTCACATTGCACCAGCCACCAGGACTTGTATGCTTTCGTCACGGAAACTGAGGCATTGATAATACCAAATATTTAATTCCATCTCCAAAAGTAATTTCTCTATTTTATCATGAGTGATCTTTGAGTCATTGTAAACAAAACATACAATATTACACAAACAAACACACACACAGTCACACACAGTATATATATACACAGTCTATATATATATATATATATATATATATATATATATATATATATATATATATATATATATATATATATATATATATATATATATATATATACATAATATGTTGTGTTCAAGTGGAAATAATGTGCATGAGTGCATGTGCATACGTACACTTGTGCATGTGCGGATATACTATAACACGTGTGTGTGTGCATACTGCCAAACACGCGTGTTTTGTATCTTCAATAGTCTAAATAAAGAAACATGGACTTCTTGGTTTAGGTTACGTATCCTATATATTACAAGTTTATTACAACATCTTTGTAAAAAAATTCCAATCAAATTTCCAGAATTTTACACGGATGAATAATGGAATTTGTTCATATGGATAAGATGAAAACTGGAGTAAGACATAGCTTAAAAATAGAATATTTCAAGAAGGTGCAAAATTGATTTTATAAAATAATGACTGTTAGATAAAAGGCAGGAAGACAATATCGAAAACGGAATGACGATGGAAAAAAGCTTTAATATTGCTTACTATGTGCTGTGCAAAGCGTACCTTAGGCTTTTCCCCTTTCAGGAACTAATGTGGCTTTCTCTTTCCATTGTTCCTTAGAATTATGCTTGGCTAAATTATTATTCAGAATCGCTTTCGTCCTTGGTTTGCCTTGTAACCTGACCATCAATTTAGTGGGAAACAACTCTCTCTCTCTCTCTCTCTCTCTCTCTCTCTCTCTCTCTCTCTCTCTCTCTCTCTCTCTCTCTCTCTCTCTCTCTCTCTCACACACATACACACACACAACACAAACACACTTGCGCATGCTTTGAAAACACCTGGGATTTCTGACCTTCGAAGAGTTGGGACATACTTTTTAAATATTAGTTTTATCCCTCGAATAAGTTAATGTTGCTTAACCAACTTGATAAAAAGTTGGTCATGTTCGCGTATAAATAAAATCAGCACTAAGGAAAAGGGAGGGGCCATTATTACATTGAAAATATATTATAATAGTAGTACAGCCCAAGTCCATTAAGCATGAAGCTTTTATATGGACCAGATTTAGTTAACTTAAAAATAAGGACATGCAAGTCTTATGACCTAGTTGAAGACACTTAAGATTATAAGAGGACATTACTACACCAGTGGTTATCTGCACAAGTAATACCGAATTTACGTATCCACAGTTAAACTATATTTAGGACTCGAAAACCAGAACTATTTCAATCTCAATATAAATCACGTCTGAGTAAGCTGGTCACCCTTCCTCTTGCTTAGTGCTGATTTTATTTATAGTAAACATGACTTTTTATCAAGTTGGTTAAGTACCATTAACTTATTCGAGATATAAAACAATGTTAAAAAATTATTTCCAACTCTTTGAATGTCAGAAATCACAGGTCTCTTCAAAGCATGTGTGAGAGAGAGAGAGAGAGAGAGAGAGAGAGAGAGAGAGAGAGAGAGAGAGAGAGAGAGAGAGAGAGAGAGAGAGAGAGAGAATTTAACAGTTAGAAATCATACTCAAAAAGTAAAGTCACCTCTATAAATACTCGAACACATGTATAATATATATATATATATATATATATATATATATATATATATATATATATATATATATATATTTATATATATATTTATATATATATATATATATATATATATATATACATATATATATATATATATATATATTTATATATATGTATATATATATATTCATATATATATATATATATATATATTTATATATATGTATATATATATATATATATATATATATATATATATATATATATATATATATATATATATAACTGCTATTGAATTCAGATTTACAAGCGACTTCTATCGTTCAGCGACAACAACCTTCTATACTGTTCCTATTATGCTTTTGCCCACAGCTGTTTCGGTCATTATCTTATTACTTTTCTCAAAGCCAAACATGTTGAACGATGTATTAAAACTTCAATGTGTATGCTATTACATCAATAAATATCCGAAAAACAATCAGAAATATGAATTTTTTAAGCTAGGAATTTTTTAATGAAACGGTGAATTAATCAACAACTTTTTAAAAATTTAATAATGATTTTATGTTGAACAGGCTGACATAAGTCTCTAGTCTTGAGTAGTGCCTCTAAACCATGGTCTTCCACTGTCGTGGGTTAGAGTTCTCTTGCTTGAGGGTGCACTCAATCATGGTATTCTATTCTGTTTCTCTTCCTTTTGGTTTTATGAAATTTTTATAGTTTATATATATTAAAAATCTATATTACTGTTGCTACTTTCTAAAAGTGTGTTTCTTAATTATTCATTACTTCTCTTGTAGTTTATTAAATTTCTTTTCATCACTGGGCTATTTTTACTTGTTGGGGCCCTTGGGCTTATAGCATCCTGTTTTCCAACACGGGCTGTAGCTTAACTAATAATAATAATAATAATAATAATAATAATAATAATAATAATAATAATAAATAGATAGATAGATAGATAGATAGATAGTGGAAGGATAGAACCGGTTGATTAGCGTACCTTTAATGAATGTTGATAAGATGAAAGAGTGGGGGAGCCACAGAATATAAGGAAGTAAAGAGATGTAATAGGGTTAAGCAAAAGACTAAAAGATCGGGAACAGACTGTATTCTGGGATTGTTTATTTATGGAAATAAATTGTCAATATTGTATGTGAATTAAATAAACAAATCTAGAGCTGCCTGTAAGAATTGAAAGCGTTCGAAATGTTTATATGCTCAGAATAAGAGGTAAATATTTAAGTATTGGCACACACGATTAAATAGATTTTATATCAAGTCATGTTGAGAGGATGGAGGCTGTTACAAAAATGACGTAAATGAGTAATGATTTATCAATGAGACACAGTATGCAAAAGAAGAATTGACACTACAATTATGAGACCTATATGGGGTGTATGAGTATGCTTTTATTTATTTATTTATTAATCTATATATATATATATATATATATATATATATATATATATATATATATATATATATATATATATATATTTATATATATGTATATATATATATATATATATATGTATTTATATTATTATTATTATTATTATTATTATTATTAATAGCCAAGCTACAACCCTAGTTGGAAAAGCAAGATGCTATAAGCCCAAAGGCTTCAACACGGAAAAATAGCCCAGTGAGGAAAGGAAATACGGAAATAAATAAATGATGAGAACAAATTAACAATATATCATTCTACAACCATTAAAAACGTCAAAACAGTTATATTATAAATAAACTATAAAAAGACTTGTCAGCCTGTTCAACACAAAAACATTTGCTGCAGCTTTGAACTTTTGAAGTTCTACTGATTCAACTACCCGATTAGGAAGATCATTCCACAACTTGATAACAGCTGGAATAAAACTTCTAGAATACTGTGTAGTATTGAGACTCATGATGGAGAAGGCCTGGCTATTAAATTAGAATTAACTGCCTGCCTAGTATTACGAAGAGGATGGAATTGTCCAGGAAGATCTGAATGTAAAAGATGGTCAGAATTATGAAAAATCCTATGCAATATGCAGAATAAACTAATTGAACGACGGCGCCAAAGATTAAATTCTAGATCAGGAATATGAAATTTAATAGACCGTAAGTTTCTGTTCAACAAATTAAGATGAGAATCAGCAGCTGAAGACCACACAGGAGAACAATACTCAAAACAAGGTAGAATGAAAGAATTAAAGCACTTCTTCAGAATAGATTGACCACCGAAAATCTTGAAAGACTTTCTCAGTAAGCCAATTTTTTGTGCTATTGAAGAAGACACAGACCTAATGTGTTTCTCAAAAGTAAATTTGCTGTTGAGAATCACACTTAAAATTTTAATTCATACAAAGTTAAAGAAACATTATCAATACTAAGATCCGGATGTTGAGGAACCACTGTCCTTGACCTACTTACAATCATACTTTGAGTGTTGTTAGGATTCAACTTTATACCCCATAATTTGCACCATGTATTAATTTTAGCTAGATCTCTATTAAGGGATTCAGCAAACCCAGATCTACATTCAGGGGATGGAATTGATGCAAAGAGAGTAGCATCATCTGCATATGCAACAAGCTTGTTTTCTAGGCCAAACCACATGTCATGTGTATATAGTATGAAAAGTAATGGGCCCAGAACACTACCCTGTGGAACACCAGATATCACATTCCTATACTGACTATGGTGCCCATCAACAACAACTCTTTGAGATCTATTACTTAGAAAATCCATAATAATACTAAGAAACGACCCACCCACTCCCAACTGCTTGAGTTTGAAAACAAGAGCCTCATGATTAACACGGTCAGAGGCAGCACTAAAATCAAGGCCAATCATACGAACTTCCTGACCACAGTCAAGGGATTTCTGTACAGCATTGGAGATTATAAGAAGAGCATTACATGCTCCAAGGCCTTTACGAAAACCAAATTGCAAACTAGGGAATAAATTATTACTTTCAGAAAACCTATTAAGACGTATTGCCAGAAGACGTTCAAAAACTTTAGATAATATGGGAGCTATGGAAATTGGGCGGTAATCAGTTGGACTTGAGCTACCACAAACACCCCCCCCCCCACACACACACATTATATATATATATATATATATATATATATATATATATATATATATATATATATATATATATATATATATATATATATATATATATATATATACACACACACACACACACACACACACTACTTGAGATTTACAGATGACAGTTCTGTTTTTATTATTACTATAATTGCAAATAACTCAAAAGTCTTGTAAAAGTAAATGATAAAACTGAATAGTTGAAATTTGTACCAGTAACAACAGTAAAATATAATTCTAACTTTTATAAGACAGGTTAAATATTCATGAGCAAAGTTGTGAGCATATTAGGCAAATATATATATTTGGCAATTTTATCACTGGGATAATTAATGATAAGCAACATACAGTAAGCGTAACTTGGCTCTACCTAGAAGCCATTATAACCTGTTCCCTCTCGTTTATAAGAAATTTATAATCATATTCCATTTGAAGTTACTTATCATTAAGTTACTTATACTCAGAAGTAACAATCCAGACTTTTTTTTAACTGGCCTATTTAATATGAAATTACTTATTATTAATTTACTTATACTCAGAAGTAACGATTCTGATTTTGTCTCAAAGGCCCATTTGATATTATCTCATACAATAAAATTCTAAAATTCTGTTCGAGAGATTCAATTGCTTGAGATAAGTTTTGATGTGAATTTTCAGGGTTAATAGAGCACTTCATTAAGCGCTTTTAATCTTATCATAATTACTGCAGAGCAAGTGATGTGACTTACTTGATCAATATTTTCAAGTTTTTATAGTTTATATATGAAATATTTATTTTAATGTTTTTGTTCTTAAACTTCTCTTGTAATTTATTTCCTTTCCTCACTGGGCTATTTTTTCCTGTCGGAGCCCTTGGGTTTATAGCATCCTGCTTTTCCAGCTAGGTTTGTAGATTAGCAAGTAATTATAATGATGATAATAATAATCCCCACTCAGTGTCTGTACCACATTGAGACGTTGATTTGTAGGACTATTTCATTAACACTACACAGATGTTCAGAAGCTGAAGAAAAACAGGGCTACTTCTTTAAGCATTAATAAATTCTCATAATCATTGCTCTTTATGTATGAATATAATTCCTTGTTTGTTGTAGAACTGTTATTGCTACGTTATTTTCTTGATATTTTGTCACAATACTTTTCTTATTCAGTCGAAGCTCACTTTGCAAAATCCTGGTAATCAGGAATTCTTCCATATGTATGTTTTTTTTTTTTTTTTTTTTTTTTTAATAAAAATATTTAGGGTTTCTATTTCTAATTTCTCCTAGCAATTGAATTATAAATTAACCTGGCTGTTACTGATTTTCCTTTACTAATAAAATCAGAGATTAGCTACAGGATACACGATCTTCCTTATTTTGTTCATAAAATAAAAATTATTGTCTCAATTACATAAACAATTTAAGATTCTTTTCAAAAACAGATTTTTTTTTTTAAACAGAGAAATTATTTTTTTCTTTTCAAAATAAGAGAAATCATTTTCAGGGCACCATCAACAATAATCACAAAGTAATTTTCCTGTATTAATATTTTTTTTTTAATTTCAAAGAAAAAAGATAAATGACCATTACCAAGAAAAAAATTACAGCAAATTCCTTTAACTTCTAATAGGCCAATCATTTTTATTTTCAAACCATACAATCTGATTCTCTTTAACAGGCAAGTTTGGCATCACTGACTAAATCCATTCTCACTTTTCTTTCTTAATCCAATATAATTTTTAAAAATAGTCCGTCTGCCATTAATCCTGGCTTTCCAAAAAAAAAAAAAAAAAAAAAAAAAAAAAAAAAAAAAAAAAACAATAATCAAAAGACAAACAAATTGACAGAAGAATAATAAATTAACTGTGAAGAGGATGTAGGAAAATGAAAATATGTTAATAGTTGTTAAATTGACTAATAAAAATATTTACAACAAAAACAACAACAATAATAATAATAATAATAATAATAATAATGATAATAATAATAGGTATTAAAAATCCACAATTATATGCGTTATATATTTAAAAATAGTAGGAGCTTTCGCAATTTTTTATAAGTGCCTCTTCAGCTGAAGCTACTTGTATTTTCAAATATACAACCCATATAATTGTGGATTTTTAATACCCAAGATATTCAGACACGGCATGGTGTTTTATTCAAGTTATAATAATAATACATAGGAAAAATAAGTAATAATAAACGTAATCTATGCCCAGAGAACAGGAATATATAATATAACCATGGACTGCATTCTTTAATTCATTAACAAAACTTGAGAGGAGCTTCAACGAAATATCTGCAAGTCTAATTACAAAAAAAAAAAAAAGACGAAGAAGATAGTTTTTCCTAAAAGGGAAAATGTCAGATTACATTGAGATATATATATATAAAAAAATTAAGCTTTGCATTTATATAATTTTACTTGATTTTGTCATTGCCATTGTCTTACCATACCTCGACAATTGGAAGTAACAAATGCTCTGAATTCCAGATTGATAATTGCGCGAAGTATATTTTATCAGAGGTCTTTTCACTGGTAGCTTATTCACGAAATGAGAAGGATACATATTTTTACCATCTTCGAAAAGCAAAGGACGAAGAAAAGCGATGAAATTTAAAAGAAAAAAACAAAACTTTTCTTTTCTTTATTTTTATGTCAGCAAAAACATATCCAGGATTCCCAAATAGATATATTACTTCAATCAAAAGGATACCTGCCATTTTTATTTTATGAAATTTTTTCAACATAAAGATACCATCAGGCTATAGTGTGTTATTATTATTATTATTATTATTATTATTATTATTATTATTATTATTATTATTACTTGCTAAGCTACAACACTAGTTGGAAACGCAGGATCCTATAAGCCCAGGAGCTCCAACAGGGAAAATAGCTCTTTAAGAACGGGGATAAAATGAATACTAAAAAATTTAAATGACTCAAACATATATTTGGTTGAAGAGGCAATAGACTATGGCCTTTCACCTGAACACAGTGCAGAGAAGCACGATAAAACGTATACAAATAAATGGAAAAAGAAAAACAAATATGATAGGCTTAGAATACCTAATTGGGGGAACAGGATTACCTACGTATTACTGATTTTTTTAAACCTCAACTACTTATGTCAGCGAGACAAAAATTTGTATGTATTTTTTTAATAATTCTTTACTTATTTTATGTCATTTTTAATTTGAAATTGTATTCTTTCTTTTACCTTTACTTTAGGTAGTACTGATGATGACATTTGAAATGTCGGAACGTTTGCAATAAATAAATATGTGGCGACATTAGCTTTTCTGTTTCTCCTGAGAATAAATTAATATTATACGTTCGTGTTAGAATCTCTATTTATTATCTATCATTGAGATAACTAAATCAAATTCAGAGGAGAAAAAGTCAAATTTTAGCAACTAGTTGAGGTTATTACATTGTTCAATGAATAGGAACTATACTATTTTGCTGAAAGCGTTCCAAAGGAAAGCAATTATAACAATTACTTGCATATTCCGATCAGTAATTTAACAGCGTACCCTATAGTTCACTTGTAAAAGTAAAAACAGGGAGTGAGAGACATTACCTTAATAAAGACCACTAGAAATAAGGACTTTTATAGGTCCTGTATCATCAGCATTGGCAAATAAAAAACAGAAGAAATCAAATTTTAAGATCAAAAATGTCAAAAACAAAGAAGTTCGACTAACATAACCCAACAACAGAAGATTCATCTAAGTTTTAGAAAAATGAAAAAAAAAAATATATCATTTGCATTAAATTACCCTGGTAAACACGCATATACACTTAGGAGAAGGTGAAAAAATGAAGAAAAAGCGGGTATTAAGTAAGTAAAAGCATATCCAATAAATCATCAGTATACCAATCATTCAGGGCCTTTCACTTTTTTTCC
>NC_090732.1:168744260-168756760 GCF_036898095.1 Palaemon carinicauda | reverse complement strand
GAGAGAGAGAGAGAGAGAGAGAGAGAGAGAGAGAGAAAGAGAGAGAGAGAGAGAGAGAGAGAGAGAGAGAGAGAGCATAAGGTAGTTAAAGTTTATTGTATTAAATTAAGACCATAACAAGAAAAATGTACGTTTATAGAAATAAAATTGTGGTTAAAATCACAATTTACATCATTATTAATATCACTTTCCAAAGTATTCCTATCACGGTTAGTTAGCTGACTGTCCTCCTTCTCGTCTTTCATCTATAAGCTAAAAAAATAAACTTCACTTATGTAAAAAACTTCAAATTAGTCTAGAATTAAGAAGGCTGATTTCTTAGCATATAACTAAGACAATAGTAGCACTTGATATGATAATGGATGGAGAAGATAAGTGGTTTTCGAGTCTTAACAATTAGGTTCATAATTAAAAATCATTTTTCATTCTTTTGTTCACAGAAATAGTTAGAAAATCACGAACAAAGGAGAGAAATGCATTAATGGAGAGAGAGAGAGAGAGAGAGAGAGAGAGAGAGAGAGAGAGAGAGAGAGAGAGAGAGAGAGAGATGCTTGGACATTGGCAAAGTAATGTGAAAATTTTGAATGTTTAAAATCGTTTGAAACACGTTTCATTAATCAGCAATGACTTGCGTTTGGCATGTTACATTAATACCTATTTCTCCTTACTCTTCAGATTTCAGAGACCAAAGAACTTCGGGTGACAAAAACTCAATACTGTAATGAACAAGACAGTCTTCCGGCTTCGTTGAAATAAGGATCTGGATTAAAAAAAAAAAAAAAAAAAAAAATTTAATGAAGGTAACAATGTTGATATAATGAGGAAACGAACATGACACTAAGACATCTTAATTATATAAAAACATATCATAAAAGTAATGATAATGTTTTGAAAATTATGTTAAGCATTCATTCAGAAAACGGAGATACTATTTAGAATGTCTATACTGTCAAACATAATGCTGAGAAAACCATAAAAAGACTAAAAATCTTTGAGTATCTGTAAAGGATGGTAGGTTTCTACGAGAACTTTGATAATCAGGTTACCTACTCAAAGATACCTTTGACACATATAGTCAGCAATGACAATAACAATGACAAAAGAAATAAATGGTCACAAAGATTAAGGACAATACAGAGGTTGATTTGAAGTTTTCTGGCATCCTGACATCGGAGGTCATTGACGCCGAGCTTCTAAGGTAAAACTTTCTAGTCCTGTATTAAAGCAAAATGGAAGGTTTCCTTTATCTCCAAAACCATCGTGATAAGGATTAGATACCTTTGTTGCGTAAGAAGTCAACACATTAGCATGCGCTACCGTGGTCTAAGCGATGTTAGGCAAGGTATTCGACTGGGACTACGGTCTACCTCCTGGGTCTACCCAAAAGCCAAAGTAAAGTCCTTCAAAAAGAAGGCAACCGTGCTTACCCCATAAAAAAATGGAAAAAACAGGGCGTTAATAGAAGAAGAAGAAGAAGAAGAAGAAGAAGTCAATACAGATTGTGTTGGTCGATATTTGTTGGTAAAAGTTGCGATGGAGCAGAGATGCGGGATTGTTAGGAATAATCTCTCGAAAGGAGGATTATTGTGTATGTCTTAAGAGCCTCAAATAATTACTGAACAGTGATATTAGTGGTAACTGTAGTATTTATATTTATTATTATTATCATTTAGTTATTATGTGAGTGCTTCGTTATATAAATATCAATAACTTGAATGAATTACAATGATTTCCAATGAGTCTACTAAGACACATACAGATATATTATTATTATTATTATTATTATTATTATTATTATTATTATTATTATTATTATTATAAGCCCGATGGCTCCAACAGGGAAAAGAGCCCAATGAGGAAAGGAAATAATGAATATTAACAAAAATATTTTAAGAACAGTAACAACATTAAAATAACCATTTCATATGTAAACTATAAAAAAACTAAACTAAAAAAAAAAGAGGAAGAGAAATCAGATAGAATAGTGTGCCCGAGTGTATCCTCAAGCAAAAGAACTACGACACATATAGATCTATTATTATTAAGACGGAGGATGTTAACCAGCCTAATGAAACATATAGATCTAATGCGTTGTACTTCCATTATGAGATGGGAAAAAATCTTTTGTGATGTATGAGAGCTAGAAGGTTATAGATTAATCTAGAACGAATTAATTTAGAACGAATAGAATAATGCATATCTAGAAGTTGGAAAGGAAGTGACGTCATATGCTGGGTCTAGATTTAAAACTTACGTTATATATCAGTAAATAGGGGTTTCTTTATGAAAGTGGTTTTACCAAGTGATTAGGAAACATTTTAGATACATCTTAGGAAATTATGTAAACGTAAGCTGATGATGCTGTCCTTGTTAGCAGAACACTACAGGATTTGCAATGCTTGCTTACATGAATGCATGAAATATCACACGAGGTTGGGCTGAAGATATATAGAAGAAAGACAGAAATCATGAGAACTGAGTATGCAATCGTAGATGAAATATCATTGGAAGGAGAAAAGATTAATGAGGTAGAATCATTTAAGTATTTAGGAACTATGATCTCCAATACAGGGTCTTTAGAATTAGAGCTTAGTGAAAGATTGAAAAAAGCAAATCAGACAAAGACTAAGTTGAGTAAAATTTGGAAATCAAATCAAATTACATATAAAAATCAGACTATATATCAGTTTATTGAGATTGGTATTACTGTATGGACATGATTCATGGAATGACAATGAAGCAATCTCCAACAGATTTGGTAGATTTGAGAACAAAGGCCTCAAATGGATATTGGGAATTAAATGGCAGGACAGGATTAGAAATGAAACTATAAGTGAGATTACTCGAGTGCCATATGTGGATGAGATCATAATGAGGGGCACATGGAGATGGTTTGAGCATGGTCTCTGCACTCTCCAGGAGATATTAGTTCACCAAACGTTCAGCTGGGCTCCTTAAGGCCCTAGGAGAGTTGGAAAACCCAAGCCTACATGGCTGAGGCCTATGAAGCGTGAAGTAGGAGATGATGAATGGAGAAGTAACAAATTATAAGCTCAAGATAGAGGCGACTGGCGAAATCTAACCGAGGTCCTTTACGTCAATAGGCGTAGGAGGAGATGATGATGAAAGTTCTTCAATTATAAAGATCCTTACGAAAGAATTTTGGGAATGAGGTTCAGTAATGTGTCACATGACACAGTCGTAAAATACGTACCCAAAGGGTGGTATATAGAGACACGTTTTGCATTACGGAAGCACACCCTAGGCAGCCAACTTGAAGTCTATAACATCTTTCGCAAAGCACATCCCAAGTTAACTTTAACCTTCGGCTACTGATACCTCTGTTCTCTCTTACATCTCCGATTCTCACCAAGTGCCAGGTAGGCTCTTAGAACCTGTCAGTCGCCATGCTTCAGGTACTATCTCCATTCCTTCCGGTCTTCATATAGCCACACTTCATCAATCTTTCGCAAGCTAGAACCCCTCCTCTCTAATCCTCTTCCTATATTTTGTACCAATCTCATCTTTGATCTTTTTACTGGCCTCCTTCCTTGTGTTCTCCACTCCAATAACCTTCTGGGATATCTTTCCTCGTCCATTCTCTTGGTATGTCCAAACCATCTAAGTTGTCCTATCTCCATAAACTACAATAATACCTTCCACTCCTAGCTCTCTCCTAATATCGGCATTATGTAGCCTATCTAGTCTCTGATCTATATAATTTGTACTGTATTCGAATTACTCAAGTGATAATATAACTTTCTAAGCCTAGTATAATTTTTTTCTTGTTTCTGAATAGCTTATGATACTCATGTGTTATATTTGTATCTAGCAAAATAATATTTTTTGTTTGAATTGCTTTAAAGAAACGAATTATTAAAAACTCTGTATAATCTGTATAATTGTCATTCAGTCTAATTACTAAGATTGAAATTTTACATAATTTTCTGTTAACGAAATTAAGTTGTGTATTAAACTGCTGATCGAAATCAATTGTATAATTTGGACCCGCGCTCCACCTGTAGAGGCACATAAGCACCTTTTATTTTTCTTTCATTGAATACGATACTTTTGATATTTTTCACGATTTAGTACAGACGATTTTCGATTTAGATGGAAAATTGTGATTATGTAAAATATTCAGTGAAACCTGTTTGATACAGCTTTATTTGCACTAAGTGATAATTTTGCAAATAGTGTATACTGTCTTTAAATATGTAAACAAATCATATTTTAGTAAGTCATCCATATTATCTATTCTTTTGAATTTTTGGGTATAACTATTACCACATCGACTCTGGTCATTATTACTCTTAAAACTATTTAAGTCGTATACCTAAAAGAACTCTAACTTTGAACATTTCAGACAATTGATTGTCCTGATTAATTTCTGAAAATATAAAATAAAAAAAAATCTAACAGGAAGCACATAAGACACATTACTTCCATACAAACATTATTTTTCCAAACACGTCCGTTCCTCAACTTACAGACACACAAGGTCAGCTTAATCTAACATCCATCTTTCTACATCTTCATTGGGGAGTATGTCATACAGGTGTTTCCTTCAAACTGTGAACTGGACTCTCTCTCTCTCTCTCTCTCTCTCTCTCTCTCTCTCTCTCTCTCTCTCTCTCTCTCTCTCTCTCTCTCTCTCTGCTCATGGAGAACCCTTGTAGTCACGAGCCCATATCTTTCCATGATTATATGCATATACAAATGTGCATATATATATATATATATATATATATATATATATATATATATATATATATATATATATATATATATATATACAGTATATATATACATATATATACTGTATATATATATATATATATATATATATATATATATATATATAGAGAGAGAGAGAGAGAGAGAGAGAGAGAGAGAGAGAGAGAGAGAGAGAGAGAGAGAGATACACGTATGTATACACATATAACATACATATGTACATATATATATACATATATATATATATATATATATATATATATATATATATATATATATATATATATATATATATATATATATATATACAGTATATATGAACCTAACGGTCATTGCAGCATTCATGCTTTTATTTCTAATTCGCAGATGATCCTCTTCATCAAAAAAATTAAAAATACAAACCGTTAGATGCTTCAAACACCTACGCAGAAGACTTATCTACAGGTGATCCTCAGCACGTAATACTATCCGGGTAGATTACGCCTTTCACCCTTTGCGCAATTCCCGGATCTTAAAAGCCCTTTCTTAAATATCTCTTTTATCCAGCACTGTCTACGCCTTCCTCTGGGCTTATAGCATCCCGCTTCTCCAACTTGGATTGTATCTAAGCAAATAATAATAATAATAATAATAATAATAATAATAATAATAATAATAATAATAATAATAATAATAATAATATCTCTTCGGAATCATGGCTATTCTCTAATCTAACATACTTCAGCAACCTGTCATTTTTATAGACCGTATTAACCTTCTAACTACTTTTAGTTATTATCTCCATGTCTTTCAGTCGTGATATTTGTTCACATATTTCTGTACCTCGTAAATAATTCTTCTTCAGAGTTATGGGATTTTTCCCCTCTCAATTCCATTCCAAATTTAAATTTCCTTGTCATATACATACTAGCATAGAATACATACAAGACACACTTACAAATGCATTCATACACAAATATATATATATATATATATATATATATATATATATATATATATATATATATACATATATATATATATATATATATATATATATATATATATATATATATATATATATATATATATATATATATATACCTGATATATTAGAGCGGATACAAGAATCCATAGAAATCCTCACGTCATTAATTAATTTTTCATCAACAACTCATCAACCAAGTATCGTAACCATTAGCAGGAACCACTGAATGGTTCCTGGACAAGCCATAAAGAAATGTCAACAAGACGAGTGAAAGTCTTCTGGGAACGAAGCCAAGAGCTGCAGGAAAATTTATGCGGGTCATGGCGAAGATCACTAATGACTGTAAAACAAGATAGACTGTTGGAAGACACAGGGGTTTAAGGCACCATCCTTTGGCACATTGCACTTCCCAAAGACGAAGTGGCTGTATCATTCCCTTTTCTTTTATTTATATAAAATACTTTTGAGCTGATTTACACTCGGGCACACTATTCTGTCTAATTTCTCTTCTTTTTTTGTTAAAGTTTTTATAGTTTATATAAGAAATATCTATTTTAATGTTACTGTTCTTGAAATATTTTATTTTTTCTTGTTTCCTTTCAACACGGGGCTATTTTCCCTGTTGGGGCCCTTAGGCTTATAGCATCCTGCTTTTCCAACTAGGGTTGTAGCTCAGCAAGTAATAATAATAATAATAATAATAATAATAATAATAATAATAATAATAATAATAATAATAATAATAACGAACAGTAAAACTACATAGCATGAAGGTTCATAGACTTGCAGTTTGGAAGGATAAAACTGTTGAATGTTTATAGCGTAAGGAGACGAATTATGTGAAAAGCCTACGACATCGTATCTACCTCTGATATCTAGTTTGGAAAGATACATAACTAGAAGGTGTTATAGTTAAAGATAAACTTCAGCTGTTCCAAGAGCATAGTATAAACAGATAAACAGAATTAAAGTGCACTGATCATATAGCATCTTTCTTTTCCAACTCTTGTTGTAGCTTAGCTAATAATAATAATAATAATAATAATAATAATAATAATAATAATAATAATAATATATGAAAAGCTACAGAGCATGAGGGCTGTTCAGAAGTGTAGTATGCAAATATAAAATATAAGCCACCTGTTTGTACAAAGGTGCAATATATATATATATATATATATATATATATATATATATATATATATATATATATATATATATATATATATGTATATATATATATATATATATATATATATATATATATATATATATATATATATATATATATATATATATATATATATATATATATATATATATACAGCATGATGGTTATGGGGTGTTGTTTACAAGTTTACAAAGGCACACAGTATTAAGCTCAGAAGATGTAGTGTACAACTTAAATCGCTTGAAGGTTGTTATTTGAAGTATGCATAGAAGAAAACAATGGAGGCACAAGGGCGAGGTGTATAAAGGTGCCCAGCATGGTTAAAATGTGTAGTACACCAAAGTGAAAGTATAAAACGGTCATTTACGAAGATACATAGCATTAAGGTACAAACGTCATTTTACAAAAAATACAATACCTTTAGGTGCAGAGGGCTGGCAGGCCATGATTAATAACTTAAAAATGGAAAGGAGTCTTTTCCAAATACAAACAACTTGAACGTCGAAAGGTGAATATCATTCAAGGATGGACAGCATGAATATTGTATATATTAAGGGTAGGATTCCTATAGGCTTCTTCATGTTTATCATTATTACTATTACTATCATTATCAACATTATCCTCATTACCATTATTCTTCACAATGATTGGTATTTCTATTTAAGTTTTAAAGGACGGTCATGAGTGGCAGAGGCAAGGGACATTGAGATTGCCCCATTAAGTAGGAGAATGCCAGAGATACTGACAATATATACATATGATCGGCGCCCAATCCCCAACAAAGGTAGGACCAAGGAGGGCCAAGCAATGGCTGTTGATGACTCAGCAGATACACTCATAGACTCCCAAAGCCCACATTCTTAGCTCACAAGGATGGTGAGGTTGTAGCGACCGAAGGAACTAACAAGTTTCAGCGGGACTCGAATCCCAGTCTGGCGATCACCAGGCAAGGATGCGAAGTACTCTGTCATAAAACGGAATTCCAAAGTTTGAAAAAACAAACAAATAGAAAACAGAAAAATCAAATCAATACAAACAACTTGATGTATGCAATGACGAACATGTAAAAAAATCTAAAGGCATATTATGCTTGAAGGTCCAAAGGCGTATTTACCAAATATAAACTGCTAGAGAGTTCAGAGGTCTATAATTCGAAGATAAACAGCAGGAAGATCCAGGATATATCACACATATATAAATAGTTTCGTCTTTTTCTTCTTTGGGTGGCTTCTTGAAGAAGTTAAAGACGAAACTAGTGTACCAACCGTGTGTCACACGATTGTACATAGTAACAACATTTCATTTTGTGTATATATTATGCTTGTATCTTCGCTCTCCCCTTGCACTGATAAGGACCTGAAATAACATGTCTGTTTTTCTCACCGTTAACTGTTAACTGGTGCGGTGTCGCTTGAACATGAAATTGCCTGTTATGTCTTTTATGCCTTTTTTCCCTGGAGTTTATGTATATATAAATGGATGTTCTGTAATAAAGTTACTCAGTCGCTTTTATTCCGCCTTTAAGTCACAACCTTCTCTCGGCTCGTCATATTGGTGACCCCGGAAGTTGACTCACTCCTCCCGCCTGCCACTCCCCCCCCCCCCCCACGCCCCTCCATCATTGGTACTATGGCGGACTCCGCGGAAGTTGGCGTCGCCCCATTGAAACTTTCGTCGTTCGGCAGCTGAGAGGCGTTTGCTTGGTTTCAGTGTGCAGAAGTCCAGTTCCGTATCCAGGGCGTGACTCGTTCAACCACCAAAGCAGATTATGTTCTCGCGGCGATACCCGAGGACACCTTCCCGGAAATATCCGACTGGCTTTGTGAATAAGGAGACACCCCAATAGCGTATGACTCCCTCAAAACATACCTTCTGCAGCAGTACTCGCCATCGCCAGCCGCCCGTATAGCAAAGCTTTTTCAGCTCTCTCAACAACCATTGGGGGACCAAAGGGATTCGCTCGCCCTCAGGGAAATGAACAGTATCGCTCGCCTGCAACCTGCCGCAGACAGCTCTCCTCTTGATGAACCTACTTCGTGCTCTTTGGATACGCCGATTACCCGAACCTGTACGTGCTGTCATACCCGATGTCGATAGTTTACCAATAAAAGACTTGATGACCAAAGCCGACGCCCTTGTGGACAGCCACTTCAGGACTTTCAAGACCTCTATCAACGTCTCCCCTCCTGACAAAGAGGACGCCAATTCAACGTCAACCGAAGCTGACGTGAATGCCGTAGGACATACACGCCTACCCCGTGACGTGCCGAAGCGGTGACAAAGCCACCCATCACCCACCACTCCCTCGCGCCCCAACCAACGACTTCTACAGCCACTTACTACCGCCCATCGGCTGCAGTTTTGCTACTACCACTTCAGATTCGGGGTAGCCGCGAAGAAATGTACCAAGGATTGTCAGTGGCCAAAAAAAAACGTGTAAGTAGGCCATCACTCGTGGGGGTGGCCTCCCGTGTTTCTAATCTTTTCTTTTTACATGATGCAGGAATGGGCGTGCGATTTGTGGTAGACATGGGTGCTTGTAGTTCTCTTTTGCCCAGGGAACTCTTTAGGACACAACGTAGTCTGTCTACGTCTGCTGACGTCCGCCTGGTAGCTGCCAACGGATCTGCAATACCCACCTACAGCTACGAGAACCTCACATTATCATTTGGAAATGGTAAATTTAATTGGAAGTTTTTCGTTGCTGATATCACATTGCCAATCCTCGGCGCAGATTTCCTCTCTCATTTCCACCTTCTGGTCGATGTCGCCCACCGACGATTGGTCAATGCAGACTCGTACTTGTCGACACCTCTTCAACCCGCCCCCTCCAGCCTCGCTCTCCACATCAGAGCACCCACGGATACCTACGCCCACCTCCTCACGTCATACCCATAAGCTTTCCGTCCAGAACTTCACCAAACGCCCATGGTTCCTGCCAAGCACGGTATTTATCACCATATCAAGACGATGGGACCCCCCAGTCTTCGCCAATTTCAGACGTCTGGCACCGGAACGATTGGCAGCCGCCAAACAGACGTTCGCCGAAATGGAGGAAATGGGCCTTTGCCAAAAGGCCTCCAGCCTATGGTTGTCACCCTTACACATCGTTCTGAAGAAAGACGGCTCCCTGCGTCCGTGCGGGGGATTACAGGTGCCTGAACATGCAAACAGAACCGGATTACTACCCCCTCCCAAACATGGCCGACGTGACCTCCTACCTGCACAAAGCGAAGGTTTACTCAGCTTCCCTGGGTCTTCCTGGGACTAAGGACCACTCCTAAAGACGCCCTCGACATCTCGACAACTGAAATGGTGTATGGCGACCAGTTGGTCGTCCCTGCCGAATTTTTTCCTGCTGCAACCTCCTCCGACGATCTCCAGCGCATACGTCACGTCGTGGGAAAATTTACTCCGTGCCGCCAGACTTACAAGCCCCCAGCGAAGCATCACATACCGACAGACTTGCACTCTGCAACGCATGTCTTTCTACGCAACGACACTAGCAAGCCACCGCTAACCCCCCCTTACACGGGCCCTTTCCTTGTGATCCGACACAGTCCGAAAGCGTTCCTACTAAACATACGTGGCAAAGAAGACTGGATCTCCATTGATCGTCTAAAACCTGGTTATCTCCTGCCAGATGACCCACCTACAGTTCGCCTCTCTAGATCAGGGCGCCCAATTTAACATGTACAGTATGTCTTTTTTAGGAGGAGGAGCAATGTACCAACCGTGTGTCACACGATCGTACATAGTAACGACATTTCATTTTGTGTATATATTATGCTTGTATCTTCTCTCTCCCCTCGCACTGATAAGGACCTGAAATAACATGTCTGTTTTTCTCACCGTTAACTGTTAACCGGTGTGGTGTCAGTTGAACATGAAATTGCCTGTTATGTCTTTTATGCCTTTTTTGCCTGGAGGTTATGTATATATAAACGGATGTTGCTTTCATTCCGCCTTTAAGTCACAACCTTCTCTTGGCTCGTCACACAAGTTAGGTTTATTGAATTTTTTTCCCTGCGGTTTTATGACAAATACATATTTATGTATATATATTTATGTATGAACATATATCACAAGCACACGTGATTTTAATTAATGTAAATATCACCCACGAATGGCATTTAATACCGAATTCTATCTTGGGAATATATATCCAGTCGGTAGGGTCCCTGCCAGCATGGTTTCCAGCCGTACAGGTGGTGGTTCGAATCCCCACCCGGCCAGAAGCTGTTACCATAAAATGAATTCCAAGTGGATATATATTCCCAAGATAGAATTCGGTATTAAATGCCATTCGTGGGTGATATTTACATATTTATGTGTATATATACATATACACACACGTATATATATATATATATATATATATATATATGTATGTATATATATATATATATATATATATATATATATATATATATATATATATATATATATATATACATATATAAATTATATAGCAACATCATCTCCTCCTATGCCTATTGACAGAAAGGGCTTCAAATATATATATATATATATATATATATATATATATATATATATATATATATATATATATATATATACTTTCTTTGAATATAGCCATAAAAGGAAGTTCTCTTATATGGCTAACTCTAGGGCATGCAGTTGGCCAAATAGGATATTCTGCAGATGATCTAGCACTAGAATCTAGTGGTTCCCAAACTTTTTCAAATATGCAAATATACTGATAAACATAATTGCAGAGTAAATTGGATAGAGAGCAGTTAGTAACAACTAAACATAGCCATAGAGCCGGTTAATAGCAAATAAAAGTTAGTAGGTAGTGTAATTATTTCCCCCCTGGTTGCTGACATATTGATTGAAGAGCAACATGACACGAGGCAATTATTCCCTTCTTCGGGATCGCTGACATAAGAAAAAATCAAATTTATCCAGGACCGAAGAGGATCCGGGTTTGGGAACGAAGTTTGCTTTGCTGGCGCCTCTGCTGAGCTTCGGACTCCTGCCACGGTCGTCATGGTGCTCTCATTCCATTCCTTCCATCTCATCATCATCCTTTAAATATAACCTCACCTCTTTCCATATTCCCCTTACGGGCTACTAGTAATTTGGCAAGAGCCCGTGCTCCCCTTATAGGGATGCCAATCTATATCCATTCATCCATCCATGGCATGAGGCGTATATACCATAGTTTTTGATTGATTGAATAATTGATTTCTAAATTTTTAGGTATGAGTGTTTTAGTTTTTAAAATCTAATAATAATTATAAAGATTCGCAAGAAAGTCTTTACATTAACACCATATTCTTTCTAGATTCGAAAAAAAGTAAAGAAATGTAAAAAATGGAATATAAAGCTCAGCCATAATAAAGCTATAAGTTAGTATTTTTTTAACGCAAAACCTTAAACCTTTACAAAAGGCCTTTGAAAATGAGTATGAATATTCATACGAAGAAACATACGTACTGCTTTCAAAAGAAAATTAATCTTCAGATAGTATTAATCCAAATAAAGAAATGACCCAAAGTTACATATCAAGATAAAAATAAAGTTCAATTGAATTCAACCTTGTGTTACTACTAATTCCAAAGGAGGGCTATCGTTTTGAAAATGCTACTAATTCAAAAC
>NC_090732.1:168736760-168739260 GCF_036898095.1 Palaemon carinicauda | reverse complement strand
AAAAATTGCACTACATTACTCCAACTATTACCACAAACATGATACGCCCTAAATGAAAAAGTTTTCGTATGTGGTAATTCAGGAAATGATCAATAAACTATCTACTTGTTACGAGGAAAATTCAGTCTTTGAATCTTCAAGAACAGTGACACCACTCTTTTAGCCAATTTTATTGCGTTCATGAGAAAGTCAATTGTTTAAGAAACCTTCTCTTTCAGTATCTTTATATTTCTTTATTTGACGTCTTTGCGTGTCGAAGGGTATCTAAGGGTTTATTCTATCAGTCCAGTTAAATATTGTTACATGATTTTTAATGGAAGTATTCACACTGGTACCCCTGTCCCCTCTTGCTCCAGTCAATATGTACAATAACAGAATAATGTTCAATGCGTAAATACATTTCATAGTATCAGTGAATAATGTTCCTATACAGTTAGGCTTTTTCCTTATATTTCTAATTTTGCCAAGACACAGATCGGAACACCTCAGTACCTAGACCGAACGGAGAGCGAACCGAGACTGGCGCGTAACTGGACCGACAGTGTGAATCAACCTTTAATCTACTAGTAATTTAATTAAGATTCTTGGATGAAAAAATAATCTAGCTTGATAATCCTAAGGATAACAGAGATGCATCTATTGTGGTGGAGTAGCAATATAACATGCTTAAAACCCACGGCCGTTTCAAATCCAAGGACTATAAAATCATACCATCTCATATCTTAAAGAAAAGGCATCTACGCTGGGAATAAAAAGCCATTAAAAAAAAAATCGAAGACATAAATAATCCCATTGTCTTGATTTCAGTCATTGTGCAATGGGATCGTTGGTCAAAAATTCGCAAGGATTATTCTAGTTACTCCCAGGGCACCATAGTGAGTATAGGAATGTGATATCCGATGTTCCACAGGGTAGTGTTCTTGGCCCATTACTTTTCATACTATATAGACATGACATGTGGTTTGGCCTAGAAAACAAGCTTGTTGCATATGCAGATGCTGCTACTCTCTTTGCATCAATTCCATCACCTGAATGTAGATCTGGGGTTGGTGAATCCTTTAATAGAGATTTAGCTATGATTAGTGCATGGTGCAAATTATGGGTATGAAGTTGAATCCTAACAAAACTCTAAGTATGATTGTAAGTAGGTCAAGGACGGTGGCTCCTCAACATCCGGATCTCAGTATTGATAATGTTTCTTTAAATTTGTATGATTTTTAAAATTTTAGGTGTGATTCGCGACAGCAGATTTACTTTTGAGAAACACATTAGGTCTGTGTCTTCTTCAATTGCACAAAAAAATGGCTTATTGAGAAAGTCTTTTAAGATTTTCGGTGATCAATCTATTCTGAAGAAGTGTTTTAATTCTTTCATTCTAGCTTATTTTGAGTATTATTCTCCTGTCTGGTGTTCAGCTGCTGATTCTCATCTTAATTTGTTGGACAGAAACTTACGGTCTCATAAATTTCTTATTCCTGGTCTAGATATTAATATTTGGCACCGTCGTTCAATTAGTTCATTATGCATGTTGCATAAGATTTTTCATAACTCTGACCATCCTTTACATTCAGATTTCCCAAGTCAATTCTATCCTGTTCGTAATACTAGGCAGGCAGTTAATTCTAATAGCCAGGCCTTCTCCATCACGAGGCTCAATACTAAACAGTATTTTAGAAGTTTTATTCCAGCTGTTACCAGGTTGTGGAATGATCTTCCTAATCTGGTAGTTGAATCAGTAGAACTTCAAAAGTTCAAAGTTGGAGCAAATGTTTTTATGTTGACCAGGCTAACATGAGTCTTTTTATAGTTTATATATGACATATCTGTTTTTGACATTGTTAATAGTTTATATAGGACATATCTGTTTTGACGTTGTTACTGTTTTTAGAATGATTTTTTGTTAATTTGTTCTCATCATTTATTTATTTCCTTATTTCCTTTCCTCACTGGGCTATTTTTCCCTACTGAAGCCCTTGGGCTTATAGCATCTTGCTTCTCCAACTGGGGTTGTAGCTTGGCTAATAATAATAATAATAATAATAATAATAATAATAATAATAATAATAATAATAATAATAATAATAATGGGTCCTGGTTACTCCGTGTAACTGAAATTTTACTTCTCTCCAATAAACAGACTAGATCCGGTTTAGTTTAATGTAAGATTGAATTACTCCCTACTTGAAAAATAGGAAATGAGGATGGTAGAAGTGATTATCTTACCAATTTATTCCTGCGTGCGAAATCCAGCCATTTAACCTTGTTTGCACATTGGAAATCAAACCAAAAAGAATCAGACTTCACATAAAAAAAAAAATTCTGTTTTGACTATTCAACATTCAATGGTATTACAGCAACTTTGGTCATCGATTGAAAATGTGTGCAAAAAGGTTTTATCACATATGTAGATTTCACGTTAGATAGCAATTGATTGGCTTTTAAAAACCTATTTCCAAGTCTGTAAAAAGTTATTTTCCAAAAGTATTTAAATGTTTTCTCG
>NC_090732.1:168714260-168731760 GCF_036898095.1 Palaemon carinicauda | reverse complement strand
AAGGGCTATAGCTTAGCTATAGTCACAATAATAATAATACATTCGATGACACAATGACTTGATATTAATGAAATGTAAAAAAAAAAAAAATTAAAAGAAAAAAAAAACAAGATACGACTCAAGTTGAGAATATTAAGGGGATTTGAATGTACATGAAACCAATCTCTACGTTCAACATTCACCAAAAATGTATTTCTTCTATAAGGACATTTTTACTTCGGGGGTTAATGTGCTCAAGCAATCTGCTAAAACATGTTAAAAATTAACATGATAATTCTCATCATTATTAGTACTAAGCTACAACCATAATATTAAGAAAAAAATGATACAAGGCAAAGGGCTCTAAAGGAAGGCAAAGGTGGTATGAATTATCAAAATGTAGTCAATTTATTCTTCAAAAATTCTTGAATTTCCTGTTGCCAGAACAAAATTCCACTTGGTATGAAAGGACAACTACATTAGAATCAAGAATCATTTTAGTAAAATGTAATTATACGTCACTACCAATTACAATTCCATCAGCAATGAATTACCTTTCATCGGTAATTTTAAGAGAAAATTTTCATGTGCATGAAACTGAATATTCAAACCTCAATCAATCAATTCACGGCTTGGTCGGCAGAATTGCAGAATATGGCCAATACGAATTATGGTGTCTTTAATGCCTTGCATAATTCTCAAAGGAAAATGCTATTACCATTTCAGCATTATTATTATTATTATTATTATTATTATTATTATTATTATTATTAGCTAAGCTACAATCCTGATTGGAAAAGCAGGATGCTATAAGCCCAAGGGCTCCAACAGGGAAAAATAGTCCGTCGAGGAAAGGAAATAAGGAAATAAACAAACTACAAAAGAAGTAAGGAAAAATTAAAATCAAATATGTGAATAGCAGTAACAACATTAAAATATAACTTTTATATATAAACTATAAAAAGAAACTTAAGTAAGCCTGTTCATCATAAAAACCATTCGCTGAAAGTATAAACTTTTGAAGTTCCACCGATTCAAGTACCCCATTAGGAAGATCATTCCACAATCTGATTATAGCTGGAATGAAACTTTTAGAATACTGTGTAGTATGGTGGTCTTGAAACAGTAACTAAATAATCGAATATAGAAAGACGTGTATAAGACTCTTAAAACATCACTGACTTCCCTCTTTGTTTAGTTCTCAGACAATAATCTCAAGAGAAAAAGAAAGAAGAAGAATAAACTTTAAATGTCATGAAGTGGAGGTAGTTCATTGGACAGCGATTGCCCTAAATTACTAATGTGATATTTCGTTGTGTTGTTTCCTTTCTTCTTTATGTTATTAAACACTAAATTTTTTGTTCTAGTGATAGCTAAAGAGGAAAAATGCTTCTTCATAATCATGATGTAACATATTGTACTCAAAAGACTAAACTTGGGTCTCTAGAACAAAGGTTTTTCAACTCGATTTACGCCAGCAATATATCTTACTTTCATAATAATAATTATAATACAAACACACTCATATATATATATATATATATATATATATATATATATATATATATATATATATCAAACACATACACACACATATATATACACACATATACTGTATATATATATATATATATATATATATATATATATATATATATATATATATATATATATATATATATAGTTTATTTTTTTTCCAAAGCAACAATACATTTTTATTATAAGACACAAAAACTTCTAGATCATTTGCAAATAACACAACCTACGATTAATCTAGAAATAAAAAAAAGGTAAAGAAAGAAAAAAAATATGAAAATAATTCCATGAAAGCTACAACGGTCACGTAAAAGAGACTCCCTAGTCCCCAATAACCAAGAGATCTTTAGCGCCCGGTACTCTTTGTCAGGTTCCCGCCATTAGATACCTTCCCCACGAGGCTCTACTCTCAAAGTTTAAAGAATACAGTTGTCTCGTGCTTTGCGTGAGCCATTTTCCTCTGACACTGTCCGCCATTTGCTCAAAATATTTTGAAACAATTTTTTTGATAATTACTTTAATATACAGAGCTATAGATTTATATAGAGATAGAAATTTATACAGAGAGCTAGATAATTTATACAGAGAGCTAGGAATTTAGACAGAGCTAGATGATTCATACAGAGAGCTAGGAATTTATAAAGATACCTAGATAATTCATACAGGGAGCTAGGCATTTATGGAGAGAGCAAGAAATCTACAAAGATAGCTGGGAATTTGGACAGAGAGCTAGGAATTTAGATAGAGAGCTAGGAATTTATAAAGATAGCTAGATAATTTATACAGAAAGCTAGGTATTTATAGAGAGAGCTAGAAATTTATAAAGATAGCTGGGGATTTGGACAGAGCTCGGAATTTATACAGATAGCTAGAAATTTATACAGAGCAATTAACAGCCCCGGCCGAGGACATGGCACTATATAGATAGATAGATAGATACGTTTTCGTTGGGTAAGATATTACATTTCTAAATTCGTCTGTTTTCATGGTTTTTAGATCAAGCTAACATAATGCTAGGGCAGGCTATTGATTTTAAAGGCCCTTTGAAAGAGAGAGAGAGAGAGAGAGAGAGAGAGAGAGAGAGAGAGAGAGAGAGAGAGAGAGAGAGAGAGATATTCAGTAATAAGCCAATGCCTGAAACGAAGGAAGATTATTTTTCTCGTTAAAATTTTTGTAAAATCTACAGCTGAAAGCAAGTTATAATGAATTTCTTCTTAAAGCGCAGTACCTTGTTCACGAATACAATACGATCACATGTGTAAAAAAAGAATTTCTACAAAAAATACTTGCATAAATCAATATATATTTTTCTAATGAAAAATAAAACAATCACTTGGATAACGTAATTTCTTCTTGGTTAAAGTGTATATCAATACGTTAATTAAATGAGCCATCTATCTGGTATCAAAAACACCTAATTTATTTGAAGCAAAGTCCGGACTTATGATTTCCCTGAAGGAAGGTAAAGGTATCATCGTGAGTAATATTAATAATATCCTTATTTATTAATGATTAAAGTGTACAAGAAACATTTGAGAGCTAGCTGTTGAAGGCCCACAGGTTTTGGACGAGCGGAATTTAAGTAGGGTAGGCTGTTTTGAGAGAGAGAGAGAGAGAGAGAGAGAGAGAGAGAGAGAGAGAGAGAGAGAGAGAGAGAGAGAGAGGTACCACCGGAAAAGCGTTGTGAGGGAAAGGAAGAGCGAAGAGGAGTACAGAGTACAATTGGGGAGAGAAAAAGGGAGAGAGAGAGAGAGGATAGCTGTGGCGGTCAGCCAGCGCACGGGAAGGAGAATGGTTGGGTGACTTTGGGGGTAAGAATTCAGCAGGGGGTGAAGGGGGTGGGTTCTAGGATTGAAGCCTTTGATGGGGAGATCAGGGAACGGCTTTTCTTGGGGGGGGGGGAGGTTAGTAGAATACCTTTCTTCCCTTTCCCTCTGTCCTTTGGATCATTATAGGGTCTCCTTGTCCCTCGTTCTTTTTGGGGGACTCAACACTCATCATCTAGCAAAGACTGCCAAGTTCGCTGCCGCAAATTATGTACGTTCTTTATTATATACCCCAAGTAAAAATTTTGTATGTTTTTTATTTGATACCTCAAGTGAAAATCATGTACGTTCTTCATTACATACCCCACGTAAAAAACAATGTTTATTGGACAGAATATTTACATCTAATTTTTCACTGAGAATCTATTTCGTTTTTCATTTTTTTACATTTGGGTTTCTCCATCTCCATTTTCTATATTCATTATTATAAAAAAAGGTGTTTATGATTTACAATAAAGATTCAGTATAAGCCCATGTGGAGCAGAGCTCTTCGGGCCATAATAGTTAAAATAATATTGTAAAATTAGAATATTCCACCAAAAGGAATTGCACACTCAATACATCCTAACTTAGAAGAAAAAGTTTTCGTAAGTTTCTGACAAGAACTGACAAAACTTCGAATGAATACGTAGTTGGACAACTTTTCAGTTTAAACACTTTGCTTATGAAACTAACTTAGTAAGACATTATTATAATCTCTCCGAATTTGCCGAAAGAACATTACTAAATCTTAATATATATAATTTTCAACATTAACTAGCATTTAATATTTAATTTTCTGATAATGTATAATCTATTCCTAACTGGCATTTTGATTTTGAAATTATATACTTTTCATCGACCTTCAGCAAGTCATCCTCTCAATAGATTTTTTTTTTTCCACCTGGTTTTATATTTCTATCTCGGATACTCTTTGTTCTTGAAGATTAACAAAATCCAAAACGTCTTTTCGCGTCTCTCCATAGAATAAAAAGCAAAAGAAAAATTGTAATGACCAATGGCTATATTGGCATCCCAAGTCCTTTATTGCAATTAAATTTAAATCAAGTTTAAGATAACATTTTAGTATTGTTATCAATCCACGTACATCAATTCATGACCCAAAAGAGGTATGACAATACAATAGGGCTTGATCAAAAATTTCGCTTTTCTGATCCTTCCTTCTCCTCAGTGGCAATAATATATATTCTTAATTTTAAATGTTGTTATTGTTATAATATATACATATTATATATATATATATATATATATATATATATATATATATATATATATATATATATATATATATATATATATATATATATTTAGTTTTATTTTTTCATTCTGTCTTGTTTCGAGTATTGTTC
The DNA here is from genome assembly GCF_036898095.1 of Palaemon carinicauda. Lineage (NCBI taxonomy): Eukaryota > Metazoa > Arthropoda > Malacostraca > Decapoda > Palaemonidae > Palaemon > Palaemon carinicauda. The sequence continues at coordinate 168,727,070 of NC_090732.1, read as the reverse complement.
TCCTGTTTGGTAATCAGCTGCTGATTCTCATCTTAATTCATTGGTCAAAAACTTGCGGTCTATTAAATTTCTTAATACATTAATCTCTTGGATCGTCATTCAGTTCTTTATGTATTGCAAAATATTTTTTTCTAATTCTGACCATCTTTTGCATTCAGATCTTCCCATTCTGCTCGTAATACTAGGTACGCAGTTAATCTTAATAGTCATGACATTTCCATCATGAGGCTAAATATATTCACTACACGGTATTCTAGAGGTTTTATTCCAGCTATGATCAAGTTATGGAATGATCTTCCTAATCAGACAGTTGAATCGGTGGAACTTCAAAAGTTCAAACTTGCAATGAATATTTTTATGTTGAACAGGCTGATATAAGTCTCTCTGTATAGTTTATACATGCATGATCTATTTTAATGTTGTCACTGTTCTTAAAATAATTTATATTAATTGTTTGTTACTTCTCTTGTAGTTTATTTATTTCTTTATTTCCTTCCCTCTCTGTGCTATTTTTCCCTTTTGGAGCCCTAGGGCTTATAGTATCCTGCTTTTCCCACATAGGGATATAACTTTGGTAATAATAATAATAATAATAATAATAATAATAATAATAATAATAATAATAATAATAATAATAATAATAATAACAATAAGTTAATAAATAAATTATAAATAAATCACCTCTGCGTGGACCAAGAGTAGAGAAGGGAAGAAAAGGAAACCAAATCATTAAAACAATTCAAACTATTGATGTATCAAATACAACAAATCTTTCATTCTTATTTCTACTGATATTGAGTGCCCCTTCTCTCTCTCTCTCTCTCTCTCTCTCTCTCTCTCTCTCTCTCTCTCTCTCTCTCTCTCAGTGATTCCTGAAACGCCTAGCATCGGACGCCGGAAGCCTAACTTCAATCTGGCTGTCCTCCAGATGAAAAAGAAATGCTGTCTCCAGTCTCTTGGAGTCTCATGGAGCCAAATAGACCAATTTCTTGAAACAGGTATATATCTCAATAAATCGCATTAGTGTCAATTAGGTTTTAAAAACTTCGGGAAACAATAATTACAGTATATGAGAAAGAGAATATTTTTGGTTAAAAACAATGTGTCTAGTACAGTATGCGGAGGAAATTTTAATAAGGGAATGTGTTGGCTTTTATGAATGGTATGCAGATTGATTTTGTTATGCATATACATTTCCCATTAAGTGATTGCATCGCCTTTTTATGATATTACCGCAAAAATGCATTTAAAAAGAAAATGATAAATATTCAATTATATTAGCCTGGAATTGTATCATAAACAAAGATCAGGAGGTTAATGAAGCAAGAACTAGTGTTATTTTTCATAAATACGTATACTAAGGCTCTATAAACACCAACTGGGCAATAATGGATTTGGGGACCACCTTAAAATGCAAAAATCTCCTTGAACATCCAAGGAACTATGCTTAAGGTTTGCCAACACTTCGTAAAATCATCATTTGAAAATAGGAAAGGTAGCATTGTCTTGCGCCATGTCACAATTCTTCTTACCATATGCCTTCCCACCTTAGACTGGGGTATTCCAAAGACCCAGGAGGATTAGCCAAAGACCTTGGGTACTCCTAAAGTCATTAACCATTCGATAATCCGGAAGTAAGCTCATTTTATTTCCTCCCTGGGTGCGAGTCACCACGGTCGACTAGCCAAAAAGAATATAATTTATTGCCTAGATCAACACAGGCAAAAATAGAGTTTCTGGACAAGTGCCCTAAAGAATCTTCCTCCTTCTAAGGATTGAATTTTCGGGAAATAGTTGAATAAACCATTGGACTTTTTCTGAGTGTGAATAGCTCAACTAGAAGCAGCTGCATTTGTTGCTGTTGGTGTTGTGTATATACATACATATATACATATATGTATATATATGTATATATATAATATACATATTTTGTATATATATGTACATGTATATATATACATATATACACACAAACATATATATATGTATATATATATACATACATATATATATATATATATATATATATATATATATATATATATATATATATATATATATATATATATATACATTACATATATTAGTGCACTTGAAATCTAGATTTAGATTAAGACGTTCAAGAAAGAGAGAACGATCTTGTAATGACAAGCTTAATTTGGCAACATGAACTATTCGAGGTACTACGGCCTGTCTACGCGCCTCTATTGCAAGAAAAACAGTCCACGAAGCAGATAATCCTGTAAGTTAAAGAAATTAGGATAATTTCTTAAGCAAAACATCATATTATCTTTACCAAGAAGAACAGCCATCTTGAATAACAAGGGGCTGCGTTAGCAACTATTACTTACCAGACCATTTTCAGGCTTCCCTACATACCGTAGGTCATATGACCTGGTATGACCAGGCCAAATGACCTTTCCGATATTTTATGTCATCCAGTCTTTCACTTGAATGGGGCAATGTATAGAATGCACAAACGAGGTGCGCGATGGAAATTATTCCAAGAGAGAGAGAGAGAGAGAGAGAGAGAGAGAGAGAGAGAGAGAGAGAGAGAGAGAGAGAGAGAGAGAGAGAGAGAGAGAGAGGAAAACCGGCGAATGTATATAATTACCATTTAAGAGTAAGTGTAATTTTACAGAAATTAAATCGAAATACATATGAAGAAACTCAATCTATCAACTCGTGTCATTTTGAAAAAATCCCCCTACTTTTATTTGAAATAAGCTGGGTAAAAAATTAAGTTACTATTTCATAATAATAAAGACGGATGAAATATATTGGTGACAAATATGCTGATTCACGACAATACGAGTGATTTTCACGACAATAGCCACAAGGCGGGATAACTCATATATCAGTAATCTTCACAAATGTTTATAGGTTTTCTTTATTCCCCTTTTTTATTTGCTTTTCCTTCTTGCTTTCTCTTCCTTTCTACTTCTCCATCATGAGGCTCAATACTACGCAGTGCTCTAGAAGTTTTATTCCAGCTGTTACCAAGTTGTGGAATGATCTTCCTAATCGGGTTGTTGAATCAGTAGAACTTCAAAAGTTCAAAGTTGGAGCAAATGCTTTTTTGTTGACCAGGCGGACATGAGTCTTTTGATAGTTTATAAATGACATATCTGTTTTGACGTTGTTACTTTTTTTAGAATGATTTATTGTTGATTTGTTCTCTTCATTTATTTATTTCCTTATTCCCTTTCCTCACTGGGCTATTTTTCCCTATTGGAGCCCTTGGGCTTATAGCATCTTGCTTTTCCAATTAGGGTTGTAGCTTGGATAATAATAATAATAATAATAATAATAATAATAATAATAATAATAATAATAATAGGGTTGTGGTGGCTGAAGTGGTAACGTCCAAGACTGGGGTTCGAGTCCTGCTCAAACACGTTAGATTCTTTGGTCGCTGTAACCTCAACATCCTTGTGAGCCAAGGGTGGGGTGGGGGGGGGGGTGTTAGGAGAGCCTATATGTCTATCTGCTGAGTCCTTAGCAGCCATTGTTTGAACCCCCCTCGTCCTAGCTTGGGTGGAGAGGGAGCTTGGACGCTAATCATATGTAATATGGTCAGTCTCTAGAGCATTGTCCTGCTCGATAGGGCAATGTCACTGTTTCTTGACTCTGCCTTTCATGGGTGACCTTAAACCTTTAAACAAATTAATTTACACAAACAACACATCTTATAGCACGTGACAAAATAAATACCATTTTGAAAATATGTAATACAGTGCTGTTATTTTTAGAGAAGGTAATGTAAACCTAATACTTTATTTGCTAGAAAAATAAGCTTTAGTCTATAATGTATGTTTTTCTGAATAGACTAACAGATCAAAACGAGTTTACATTCCGGATAAATATAAATATTTCTTGCAATAAAATGTTTCAATAACGTTCCTGTTTCAAAAAAAGAAACAACAGCTCTGCCTTCTTTGCCTCAGCCACCTCACGTTTTACTTTAAAAAAAAATTTTCTTTATATCTTTCATACATCATTTAGTTTTTGCTATAAATATTTCTTATCTAAGGGACTTTAATGAACGAAATTAAAGGAATTGGCATAAAAAGGAATATCAAAGTACTGCCACAGAACAATAAGAGAAATACATGTGGGGGGGATCTTGGGCCAAAAATAAACGTGTAGAACCGTTTAGTGTGACATATGCAGACTCTGGGATGAAGGAACTGCAGTTGAAGCTGTCTTTACTTCCCCCTTTCAAAGAAGATAATGGAGAGACTTTAAGGCAATGAAAAAACAAGACCTAGTTCATTTTCTACTTAATTCTGACAAGTTTCCTTACTAGTTGGCTTATCGAAAGCAAAATCAAAATATAACGTCATCCCCCATCAATATATCTTATTAACCGATGATATTTCTAATAAGGTATGTAAAACGAAACAGAAATTATATACTGATTAAAATCAATCTTTATCGATGATCAGTATTTCTTTAATTTCCTCGGCCAGGACTTGTTCCTTTCAGACTAGAAAATATTTAAGACAGGACTTGACAATTGATCAAATTTAGCGCTTAGCGCCAATGAGCGGTTTTGGACGATGAAATATTTTTATAGGTGATATTTTTGTAATGGATATTTTGTTACGTCAATATTGTACACAATCTTTCAATATAGATCAAAGACGAAAAAAGTGTCATTCTGCGTATTGCGTAAAACGAATTATCTCAACAGAATAAAGACTTATTCACCTTGTAACTTAGCTATTATTATTATTATTATTATTATTATTATTATTATTATTATCTAAGCTACAACCCTAGTTGGAAAAACAGGAAGCTATAAGCCCAAGGGCTCCAACTGGGAAAAATAGCCAAGTGAGAAAAGGAAATAAGGAAATAAATGATATCAGAAATAAATAATAATAATAATAATAATAATAATAATAATAATAATAATATTCTAGAATTTTTATTTCAAGGGTTAACCTGAACCACACCCTCTTGGAATACATGACAATAAATTTCTTTACATAATTCCAAAATACCGTTTAGAGAGTCATGCCAGGTATAAACTGAGAAAGAACACACTAGCAAGGGAGGAGAGCACCGTTATGCCAAGCGTTACAATGAGCTGCAAACTCCCCCCGCCCCACCGTCTGCTCCCACCCGTTCTGGTAGAAAAAGTCTGGGTAAACCTGAGTGGTAAGCGAAGACTGTGAAGTCATACATTGTAAGTGTAACGCTTCTATAGCGAACTTAAGGAACGGTGATCCTTCTTGTTAAAATGAAAACAGCATTGTTCAGAATCTGCACCTTCTTTTTCTTTAGCCTCTGTACAATGGTCTTCGACTGTCTTGGGTTACAATTCTCTTGCTTGAGGGTACACTCGCGCACACTATTCTATCTTATTTCTCTTCCTTTGTTTTGTTAAAGCTTTTATAGTTCATATAGGAAGCATTTATTTTAGTGTTGTTACTGTTCTTAAAATATTTTATTTTTCCTTGTTCCACTTCCTCACTAGGCTATTTTCCTTGTTGGGGACCCTTGGCTTGTAGCATCGTGCTTTTCCAATAAGGGTTATAGCTTAGCAAGTAATAATAATAATAATAATAATAATAATACAAGCTTATCCCCATTTGGGATCGCCGTTAATGGTTCTTCAATACATTTCCCCATTCCCTTCGGTCCAGTGAGTGCATCTTCCTCGCTCAAACCGCAACTCCCTCATATCTCTTTTCACACAGTCAATCCATCGCAATTTTGGTCTACCTATTCTTCTCCTTACTTCACGCTTCACAGTCCTCAGCCATGTAGGCCTGGGTTTTCCAACTCTTTTAGTGCCTTGTGTAGCCCAATTGAAAGTTTGGTGAATTAATCTCTCATCGGGAGTGCAAAGAGCATGCCAAAACCATCTCCAGTATTATTTTAAAAGCTCGAGATATACAGTAGAAGACTGGAGAAATCTAACCAAGGCCCTTTGCGTCAATAAGCGTAGGAGATGATGAGGATGAATCTTCTTCCAACTGGTAGTCCAATATTCATCATCTTCTTTATAGGATCTGAACCAAAGAGATGTAATTCTTCTTGTATTCTCGATGTCAATAATTGCTAATAATATGAAATCTCTTCATTAGAAGCACACAAAGGAGTTTAAATAGTCCGTTTGGTATTTTCTTCAGATCTCACCACAGCCCATTGCACTTACAAAGGTGTGCTGCATGTTACAAAATAATGGGGTTTCTTAGAAATGTAAACAAATGCCTATAATATGAACTCTCTTCATTAGAAGCACACAAAGGAGTTTAAATAGTTCGTTTACTATTTTTTTCAGATCTCAAAACAGCCCATTGTTCTTACTAAGGTGTGCTGCAAGCTAAACAAAAACAAAATGGTGTTTCTTAGAAATGTAAAAAAATTGGTAATAATAGGTACTCTTCATTAGAAGCAAACAAAGGAGTTTAAATAGTTCGTTTACTAATTTTTTTTCTCAGATCTCATCACAGCCCATTGCACTTACTAAGGTTTGATGCAAGTTAAAGAAAAAAAAAACACAATGATTTTTTTTTAGAAATGTAAAAATTACTAATAACACGAACTCTCTTCATTAGAAGCACACAAAGAAGTTTAAATAGTTCGTTTACTACTTTTTTTTCATATCTCATCATAGCCCACTGCTTTTGCTAAGGTGTGCTGCAAGTTAAAAATAAAGAAAAAAAAAGCCCAATGGGGTTTATTAGAAATGTCAAAAATTGCGAATAATAGGAACTCTCTTCATTAAAAGCACACAAAAGGAGCTTAGATAGTTCGTTTACTACTTTTTTTCAGATCTCATCACAGCTCACTGCACTTACTAAGGTGTGCTGCAAGTTAAACAAAAACAACACAATGGGATTTCTTATAAAAGAAAAATTTAAAAAATTCGAACAATGACTCACCAGGTTTCGCTGGAGGAGGGAAAGAAAGGGATTCACAAAGAAAGACTTTTTCTCACGGCGGAAGTCTTGAGAAAGTTGCCTGTCTTCTGCTGCTAATTAGCGAAGCTCTGCTTGTAACAAAGACCGAATACTCAAAAGATAATATTGTTATCATTACCATCGCCATTATTATCAAACACAGCATCCGTCAAATTTGTAAGGAGAAAGGCGATGACAAAAGTTCTGGATAAATGGTAGTGATTATGATTCAGTTCAGTGCTGTCTTTTGAGAGGCATTCTTAGAATGCAGTGCGTGAGACTCTTGATATTAAATTAAACCTAATTAGTCATCCTTTTCTTAATCTCTCTCTGCCTCTCATTTCCAGCATGCGCAACATGCACTCATTTCAATAGCAATGTTATCACTTTCACGTATATTGGCCCCATCATTAAAGATTACGAAACTCTTGAAAACAATATGGATAGAAGTATGAAGGTCTACACGCTCTTTAAATAGCCTTCCATTACATTTTAACATTCTGACACATTAATGCATTAGAAAGATCATTATCAATCTACTGAAGAGAATTTTAATAAGTTTTGTACTTTATGTGATAAAGCTTTATGGAAAATAATTGAAATCCTAATCATAGTAAAAGTCTATGAGATCACAAAAGTTCAATATACGGATAGAAGATTGATGTCTGATTGATGCAGTTGGTTAGGTCATGATCTTTAATTACAATTTAAAACGGATCGTGATACAAGTTTTTTACATGGGCACCACAAAGCTCTACAGAATCTCGAACTTGGGGCTAAGATTTATTATTATCATTATTATTATTACTATCATTATTATTATCAACTCTAGTTGGAAAAGCAAGATGCTATAAGCCCAAGGGCTCCAGCAGGAAAAAAATAGTCCAGTGAGGAAAGGAAATAAGGAAATTCACAGCGAAGAAAGAGCTGGGTATCAATTGCGATTGCCTGCTTGAGTGAACAAGAGACAAGGTTGGTTGGAGGTCTTTTACACGATTTAAAACAAAAAAATCAGATGCACTTAGGAAAATTTGCCTTAAAACTTGTGTAATAAATGTTATTTACCATTTTAAAAACTGATAAATCGACGTAAAGGTGTGATATTGAGATCACCAACCTGTGAAAGATAATAACAAAGTAGGGTAAAATTACGGTCGCCTGTATTTTACTGAAAGACGGCTGAGAATAGTATATTTTGACGGAGAATTTCCGATTAAAACTAGGTTTTTCTTAATGTGGTTAAGCACTAAATTCCTCACCATATGCAAATCATTTATATCATAAACATGAATGCGACTCCTCGGACCGTATGAATCCATAGCAGTTTGTCGTTAATAAGCAAATATTTCCACATACGCAGACTATGACAATATAAAAAAGCAAGTCAATCAACAGGAAAAATTGTAACAAATATATGAGCTTATGGGTGGTTATGATTAGATCATATAATGACACAATACAAATATTCTTTTTTTTCTTTCTTTCTTTTTTTTTTTTTTTTTTTTTTTATAAAATCTAAGGTTCCCCAATTGAGTTTGTACTAAATACAAAACAGATACCAGAGTTATAAATAGAAACTTTTAAGTGGCCCTTTTCAAATTGGCCTCATATCTCGTCAAAGGTCATTGCCCTAGTAGGGTCGAGAAGGAATCCTTCGTATAATCAGTAAAGAAACCTATCACGACATGACAGCCACCTTCTTGTTAGAGACTAAAAGGCCACACGCATGCAAATTGTGTCATATGCCTGGCGTAAGTTAACCCTACCCACAGGGCCTAATTAGCTATTTGGGCATCATCATGTTAATTCATCGTGTGGAGTGAAGATGGTTGTTAGTGTTAACTACTGCTGTAAGAAGGTGAAGTCCAGGCACCATTTAGCTAAATAAAGATAGAAACTAAGAAGCCTATAAATTTTACATGTTACTGTGCAATAGCTAAATTAATATAGAAAACAGGAAGCTTATAAATATACACACGCACACACATACATATAATATATATATATATATTTATATATATATATATATATATATATATATATATAGATATATATATATATAGATATATATATATATATATATATATATATATATATATATATATATATATATATATATATATACATATATACACATATATGCACTAAGATTTAAAGCAATACCTTACAATGAAAAATTGCTGTTTTAAAGATACAGTATATATATATATATATATATATATATATATATATATATATATATATATATATATATATATATAGGCCTATATATATATATATGTATATATATATGTATATATATATACATATATATATATATGTATATATATATATATATTCATATATATATATATATTGTATATATGTATATATTTGTATATATATGCATATATATATATATATGTGTGTGTGTGTAAATACATGTATATATATAAAAATTATATATGCATATACACATATATAAATTCATTTATATATACGCACACACATATGTATATATATATATATATATATATATATATATATATATATATATATATATATATATATATATATATATATATATATATATATATATATATATACATATATATATATATGTATATATATATTCATATATATATTGTATATATGTATATATTTGTATATATATGTATATATATATATATATATATGTGTGTGTGTGTGTAAATACATGTATATATATAAAAATTATATATGCATATACACATATATAAATTCATTTATATATACGCACACACATATGTATATATATATATATATATATATATAAATATATATATATATATATATATATATATATATATATATATATATATACATACATACATATATATATATATATATATATATATATATATATATATATATATATATATATATATATATATATATATATATATATATATATATATATCGATAAATGGTCGAGTGCAAGAGAAGAACATTGCAAATTTTACGAGAAAACGATTGACTTTAACAACCTAAAAAAAAGGGGCAACCTTTTCCTGTAACAGTTCCAGGTACGTGAAATTAGCACTTGCTGGCCTTGCGTAATCCTTAGCTAAGGTCTGAATCAAATCACGACTGGGTGATAGAGAAGTTCAGCCAATAGTGATAAGGTTTCCAGTATATGAAATTATTTCAAATAGTCTGTTAGAAACGTCCTTGCCTGGTGATCGCCAGACTGGGGTTTGAGCCCCACTTAAGTTCAATAGTTTTTTGTATTGTCTGCAACCTTACCATTCTTATGAGCTAAGTTTTGGGAGAGCCTATAGGTCTACCTACTGAGTCCTCAGTAGCCATTGCCTGGCCGTCCCTGGTCATAGCTTGGGTGTAGAGGGGGCTTGCGGACTGATCTTAGTTAGCTATGATCATAAGTATATATTATGCTAGGGCAAATGACACTGTCCCTTGCCTCTGCCATTCATGAGCGACGTTCACACCTTTAAAGAATTGGATGATGGTATGTACCAAAGAATGATGTACAGTTGGACACAGGAATTCATGGTACACCTCGTTCTGAGGAAGTGCACCCAGCCACACCCTTACTGCGCTGTCAGTTTCTGTGTTTTGCTCAGCCTTCCACCTCTGCCAGTTCTCCCTACATAACACTATCTTTTTGGTTACTTGTCGCGAAGTAATTGTGTGACAGGGTGTAATTTTATCTATCAGATGTGTGCCAGGGACGCCTGTGTCCAACTGTACAAACATATATTTTATGATGGAGTAAAGACATTCAAAGAAAAAAAAAGGTGTTATGAGAATTTTACACACGATTGGAGAAGCTTCCTTTAATACATTACAAAACATAAATAATAATAATAAAAAGTATATAACGTTTCACTAGGTTTAGACTCCTATCTGTATTGACTCTAATCTCAACTATCCTGTGAGGTTCCAGCAGTAAGTTCGTACCGGATCTACATCGGATTCGGAATCTCCTGACTTGGAAGTGCTTTAACCCCATAACACTATCGTGGTCACTGATGCGGTAAAGCAGTGAGCCAACACACTAGTGTTATAATGCATTATTCGATCCAAACGATGGATATGAAAATGCAATTTGAGCGATTGATATCTAATGGACTTCTTCCTATAGAAGTCTATTAGGAAATCATCATTTCACGCAAAGGATTTTACTCTTAAGCTTTCTTTCCTTCTCTGAATTAAGGTTTTATTTTCATGTCTGATTTAAGGTTTTCTTTCCATGTGTGAATTAAGGTTTTATTTTCACGTCTGAATTAAGGTTTTCTTTCCATGTCTGAATTAAGGTTTTATTTTCATGTCTGACTTAAGGTTTTCTTTCCATGTCTGAATTAAGGTTTTATTTTCATGTCTGAATTAAGGTTTTCTTTCCACCTGTAAATACAAATACTAATACGATGGATTACTATTATTATTATGGGAATAATTTTGATTTACATATTATAAATTTTGAAATATTTCTCATTATGTGAGTTGCATGACTTCATTTTTCAGAGCCTCTTATTTCGATCTGTCATCTGTTATCCTTCATTTATAAATTTCAATCAAGGAACGGTGACTTTAAAATCAATGCACCATATGCAGTAAATATAATGGAAGAATTGAATTCTTTCAGTCATATACTCTTATCATTATGTCTATCCGAAGTTTTATATATATATATATATATAATATATATATATATATATATATATATATATATATATATATATATATATACATATATATATGTCTTACTTATAACTGTAATCGAACAGTTTAACATGTTTTTTCAAAAAGGCTCATAAAAGAAACACAGGAAATATGAAAAAATCACACTATATTTCGGTCAATAAACATCGACCCACTTTCAGGATGTAGGGTCGATGTTTATTGACCGAAATATAGTGTGATTTATTCATATTTCCTGTGTTTCTTTTATGGGGGCCTTTTTGAAAAAACATATATATATATATATATATATATATACATATATATAGATAGATAGATAGATAGATATGTATAGATATATATATATATAAGTGTATATATATATAACTATATATATATATATATATATATATATATATATATATATAAATTCTTATATTCTTGCAATATATACAGTATAAAATCTATATATATATATATATATATATATATATATATATATATATATATATATATATATATATACTTGATTTACAGGACGATAGCCTATAGGAAACGTCCCTGCCTGGCAATCTTATGGACTTGGGTTCGATACCCGCTCAAACTCGATAGTTTCTTGTAGTGTATACAACCTCACCTTCCTTGTGAGCTAAGGAAGAGGGGTTTGGGGAGCCTATAAATCTAGCTGTTAAAACATCAGCAGCCATTACCTGGTCCTTCCTGGCCCTAGCTTGGGTGGAGGGGAGGCTTGGTCGCTGTTCATATGTATACATGGTCAGTCTCTAGGGTATTGTCATACTAGGGATTGTCGCTGTCCCTTGCTTCTGCCATTCATGAGCGACCTTTAAACCTTCCCATATGATCAAGATTTACTGAAATGTCTACATTGTCAGCAAACTTACAATTAGAGGCTCTTTCCTCAACCTCATATTAGTAATTGTTAAAGAGCATAACTAATGTCAAGGTATCTTTACATGGATCTATATGCAAACTAGATGGCACTTCATTTATCAATCACTTAATGCTATGTCGAAACGATAAACAAAATTTTGTAATGCCAATCTTCATGGCAAGATCAGACTAGAGGAAATTGACTTACATTTCCTTATCAAATGAAAGCCATTAATTGTGTATCAAATCAAATGTAAAACAACTGCTGGAACCGAGACAGAAAAAGACATCTATTAAACAAAAGGTGATCCATTTGTATTCATCACCGACAAGCCGATTGAAA
>NC_090732.1:168679260-168704260 GCF_036898095.1 Palaemon carinicauda | reverse complement strand
TCTACAGTAAGTGAATAAACCACTTTACAAGATACAAAATAAATTTTAGAATAATGAGAGATTCCTGGAAAACTAATTCAACAAAAATTATTGCAAATGATAGAAGGCACCACTTGTCTTCCCATCCATAAAATATATGAAGGGAATTAAAAGAAATGTACCAAGTGTTATTTCAAGAAAAGTGGGTCCTCCAGTTGGATCGGTCCATTATGCTTTTATTTCGTTAGTAAATTACACGAAGCATACTGTCCCTAGTGAGTATTAATCTTGCAAAGCGAATATAGAATTTGGATTAGATTTGAAAACTATTTTGAGCTATCGGATGCATGTACATTGGTTAAGGTTGCATAAAGAAAATGAGCCTGTCAATATAATTGACAGGCTGTCAATATAATTCTCAAGCGATAAAATACTCTATCAAGGACAAAGCCTGAACATGTGAAGATTGTTTATTAGTGTATTGGGAGAAACGGTAAGCTCATCATCTTTGGAAAATTAATAAATCAGATCTTATTTGGAATGAATGTACTCTGATATGAGCAATCGCTCAGAGGAATTAAAGCTTTACTGAATATGAACACAACTTGGCCATAAAAGATATTCTACCTTACTCATGGTTTTTTTTTTCCTGAAGTTAAAAAAAAAATCCTACTTTGGAATTTAGTTTAAGAACAATTTCCTTGACCTAACTGCTTATCGAGGTAGAAACCAAAATTTTCTTTTATTCATTAGTAAGATATTCTACACTCATGTTTTTTTTTCCTGAAGTTAACAAAAATTCTACTTTGACTTCTAGTTTAAGAACTATTTGCTTGACCTTACTGCTTATCGAGGTAGAATTTAGAAACCAAAATTTTCCTTTATTCATTAGTAATGAGGAGCTGATTTTTTATATGTTATTTTTAGCAAGTATGCTATGTGATATTTTTCTTTTTATCAAGGTGCCGATGAATGGGCAAATCCCTCCGACCAACACCTGAACCTGAAGAACTGGTTATGTTACTCTACTACGTAAATGATGACATGGCATATCAAACACTACCAATTACCATTAAATTTCAGTAACAACCAAGTTATCTAAAGTTTCTGAACTTATTTTGGGAAAACATCTGAATGCACCTGCTGCAAGTAATCACCAATTTCCTGGTATTTAATTTGAATTTCGCAAGGCTTTAGTGCTTGCGATGTCTTTCATACAATTTCCAGACTTGTAGCGTTGGACTGTGATTGCTGAATTTTCTAACAAACAATGTTAAAAACTTGCCGTAAAATAACAGTAAATGCCAGGTAACCTATATGTCAGGATTCTTACCATTTTAAAAACTCATATCTTGACGTGAAGGAATGATATTACGGTCACCAACCCGTAAAAGTTAATAACAAAGTAAGGCGAAATTACCTGAAACACGGCTGAGAACAGTATATTTTTATGGATAATTTCCGATTAAAAATACAGTTTTTTTTAACAGTGCAGATTTAGCTAATATTAGTTTATGTTCCTAATTATGGGGATAATGTTAAACTTAAACAATGTTCAAGTAAGGCTGGGATACTATATCCTCTCCATCGAAATTTCTTCACTAACAACACTTTTACTATATGCAACATATCTAAATTCTAAGCCTTATTCCTGATTACATTACGATAATATTAGACACCAATGTTATGGAGGAAAGAATCAAAGATGAGCAAGATTATAAATGATCAAGAAAGAATTTGAAGTTTTAAAATCTACAGACTGCTTAAACTTTAATCCCAAGACAAGAGGTAAGAATAATTATGAAGCACCAACTCTTTCTAAATGAAAACAAATTCTCATTTAAACTATCCAAGATTTAACAAAACTGAAGAAACAATAAAACAGTAACGGTTAGAAGATGGATCAAATATTAGATCAAAGGTGGCTGTTCGTTTAGGATGAATAATCTGCAATTAAATAAAGGCACAAGAGATTCTCAAAGAAATCTGGAGAAAGACACAAAACGACAACGTATAATGGAAAGGAGGTTAACGAACGATGAAATATGGTGAGTGCATCGAAGACAAAAGCTACGAGTATAATGGAAAAGAAAGGAAGAATGAAAACATGAAGATTATGAAAAGCAGGAGTTGCGCAATTCAAGTGCACCGTTATAAAGATGTTAAGGAAATTGACGGGACTTAGGTTAAAAGGGATACAAAGAAAAGATGGTCTCCATGAAGGAACCAAAATTCCTCTAACAAAGAGGACATATAAGGAAAGAGTGATTCAGCATGCACGAGAAAGGAATAAAATATGCAAACTTTTCAAATAATGATATGCATCCAGTATCGAAAGTACAGTTGGACACAAGAATTCCTGGTACACATCGCTTGGACGATATGCACACAGTCACACCCTTACTGCGCAGAGAGTTCCTGTGTTTTACCCCGATCATCACCTTTCCCATCTCTTCCTACACTATCTGTTTGGTTATACGCTGCAAAGTAAGGGTGTTACAGGGTGTACTTCTTCGTAACAAAGTATACCAGGGACTCCTAAGTTCAACTGTACTAAGTCAAGGAAAAAAAAATTGTACAAAATTATTTACCAAATTCAACTAAATAGCACTGCCAGACACGAGACTTCCTAGTGAGGAAAGGAAATAAGGAAACTCCAAGAAAAGTAATTAATAATTAATATAAAATATTTCAAGACCAGTAACGACATTAAAATTAATATTTCATATATAAACAGTAACGGAAAACAGAAAGGATGCGGAGACGATATACTGGGAACAGTCTTCCATGTCGGAACTTTCAGATCCAAGGAGTAATCCCCCGGACTGGAAAAATAGCCATTGAGGGAATTCTTGTATTAAGAATGAGACGAAGAGCCAGGGTACCTTTATAAAGCCTCTCTTCGAGGGACTAATACCGATCAATAAGGAAGTTACTGGATGCCATATTATTATAATTTGGGTCTTATTATTATTATTATTATTATTATTATTATTATTATTATTATTATTAGCCAAGCCACAACCCTAGTTGGAATAGCAAGATGCTACAAGCCCAAGGGCTCCAACAGGGAAAAATAGCCCAGTGAGGAAAAGAAATAAGGAAATAAATAAATGAGAATAAATTAACAATATATCATTCTAAAAACAGTAACAGCGTCAAAACAGATATGTCCTATATAAACTATCAACAACGTCAAAAACAGATATGTCATATATAAATAATAAAAAGACTCATGTCAGCCTGGTCAACATAAAAACATTTTCTCCAACTTTGAACTTTTGAAATTCTAGTGATTCAACTACCCGATATTTACTTCCTTTTGAAGTACTTCAATGAAAACAGCAAAAATAGAACTAATTACTAATGATAAATATATAAGTAATCAAGTTCACGGTAACTTTTTTAACTTACGAGAATTACCAATTAATAAATACCTCACATTTTTAGTTTCTGAGGTAGAAGGTTTGACATCCTTGAAGCGTTGCCGTTAGTACGAAATCTATATTCAGACCTAATTTGACAGGATTTATTTTTTTCTCTCTCTACATTATTCACTGACGATTTGATTTTTTCATGAAGTAATAGTTACACTTCACTTGGTTATTGTCATTTATTTTGAATAACTGTCACATGTATGTGAATATGTTTAAAAAAGGCGAATAAAATAATTTCCAATCTATCATTAAACCTTGTCCTCTTTTATTCGTATTGTTAGGGATTCCTTAAATTCATAGGCAATAAACTCCTTCATGACAATGAAGCCTTGAAATCTTTTCAAAGACACGATTGTTTTTTCACAGTGTCTTGCCAAATGGAATGACATTTTTATATTATTATTATTATTATTATTATTATTATTATTATTATTATTATTATTATTATTATTATTATTATTATTATTATTATTATTATTATTATTACAAGCTAAGCTACAACCGTAGTCGGAAGATCATAATAAATACTGTGCATAAGTAATCCTATTGAAAAAATAAATCCCTATCTCCCATTTATAACTGATTCATTATAATTTCAGAAAGGTAATACACATAATACCATATTTAAAGTTGAACAAGTAAGTATTATAATAATACCTGGAAGAAATTCTAATCACTCTAGTAATCACTGGTATAATGCATTTCTGAACTCCTATGAATGACCAAACTTCTAGCCAAGATACTTTATAGATAAACATTATATAATGTTACGTTAAATTACAGTATTTATAACTTTCATATGACATAAATGTAATAACAAAATAGCATATCGATAAGTAATGGCCACCTACCATATTGAATGACTTTTAATCCTTTTGCCCCCATTCTATTTGGAATTTTCCAACCCTTAACCCCAAGGCGTTTTTTTTTTCAAGCACATTTTGCAATATATATTTTTTAAATTGCTCTAACAGCCTTAATTATCGTCATAGAGAGGTCACGTTGGTCTCATTCTTTTGGAAAATGCCTGAACTTCCTCATAAAGTTATCAAAAATATTAACTACATTGTGAATACAACTGGAACTTCAGAATACCGGTATGATTTTCTTTTTATTGTTTATTTAATTTTTCAACAATTTTATTTAAAGGCAATTTGTCGATCTAGCACATTGACTTACATCTTAATTATAATGCCTGTTATATATATTTTAAACGTTAATTGGTTTGAATTTATTCTCCGTTATATAAAATCCAAGATATATCATATTTTCGCTTTTTCATACATTTGTAACATAGATGCGAATTATATGACTGGATGCGAATAGTTTGTTATTAAGTAGAAGATAAAATTAAAAACTATGCCTTATTTTCTCATACAATTGTAGATATATATATATATATATATATATATATATATATATATATATATATATATATATATATATATATATATATATATGTTGTAGCTTAGCTTGTAATAATAATGATAACATATATATATAAATATATATATATATATATATATATATATATATATATATATATATATATATATATATATATATATATACTATAGAAATACTATAGGAAAATATGATAGAAAATACTTGGTCAAATACATAATCATTTTCACTATGGTAGCTAAAGAGAAAAAGTGATGAACAACATGAAATATTCTTTAAAGAGAACTGTTTATTATACCAAAAAGCCCCCACCCCGCAGACTGACAGTTTTAAAAGGTGTAACGCTTCATAAAGATCTAAGATGATAAATATGTTGCAATGAGGAAAGTATACATATTTAAGCACACGCTTCGGTACAGGCACGCGTAAAAACCCAGAATTGTGGGTAAAAACAGAGGGCATGGAGAGAGAGAGAGAGAGAGAGAGAGAGAGAGAGAGAGAGAGAGAGAGAGAGAGAGAGATTAAGCGTTTGTCGTGGTTTATTATTCAGCATCTCAATCGCTTATCGCACCATCTTCATAAAAAAAAAAAAAATGAAATATGGGTCAGTCGAAATGACTGATCTAGCGGAACTTGGAATCAAGAATCAAGAATCAAGGTTGATTTAAAAAGTCAGTCTCTCTCTCTCTCTCTCTCTCTCTCTCTCTCTCTCTCTCTCTCTCTCTCTCTCTCTCTCTCTCATGTGTACACAAAGTTTAATTCTCAGTCGACAGAGCTCTGAAACACCCAACCTTGCGGAACTTGGAAAACCCCCTTGCAGAAAGGAAATATACGAAGATTCAAAACACACACTCTCTCTCTCTCTCTCTCTCTCTCTCTCTCTCTCTCTCTCTCTCTCTCTCTCTTCTCTCTCTCTCACCCATACACACACAAACGTACATACAAACACAAGGTTTAATTTTCAGTTTACTTGTGGTGAAGACAACAGGTATCATTTTGAATGGGGGTATTCTAAGGATCCTTTCCTATTTTAAAAATGATTTAGCCTTTTTAGGTGTTTGAGTTAGCCCGTGGAAATGTCATAAATACTGTAGTTACACTACCATTACTAACACCAAAACAAATTGAATCAGAGATAGTCTTATTGCAAATCTATATCAATGGAGTTAGTTGAGCAAATTTACCTCTCCTTTCAACGCGTTTTCTTTCCTAGAGTTTGGGAATTCCTCCCAGCTGGGGAAAACCTCGATTAAAATAGGAATGAAATATACTATGGATACTTTTATATACAAAATAAACATAAAAAGAAATTCTCACTGAGATAATAGTAGTACAACAAGTCAATTATACATCAGTTACATTAAGCATTAGTATACGTGTTACTGCTTTTAAAACCGCTTTTATCTGCTGAGCAGGAAACGGAGGAGCCTGGCATTAAACTGACAAGTGCACATCCACGATGATTATGCGGTTTAATCCGCACTTGGGCAAAACCACATTTATGGTTGCGTGATTTTGGGTTATGACACCACCGCTTGCCTCCCTCCCGGCACACTTGCATATAAGGTTTCAGAGTCCCCATGAGACACTAACTCACACGATAGTTCTTTCTGGATATAGGCAACTTTTGCAAGAATAATTATAACTAGACATTCATAAACTACTGCTAAGGATGCCAGAAAACCTCAAATCAATCAATCATAAACTACTGCGAAGAAAAATGTCATAGTGAATGCGTACAGACCTCTCTGTTAAAAGTACTTTCCTTAGCTCCAAATATTATTAGGAATTTAACACTTGATTCTTAATGCCATGAGACATTCAATTGCATGAAAAATTGTAACAAGACATTCATAACCTAGTGCAAAAGAAAAAAATGTAATAATAATGTATGCGTACAGAACTCTCTCAATTTCCTTTGTTTCTAATATTAATAGGAATTCAACACTTGGAAAACCCCCTTGCAGTAAGGAAATATCCAAAGATTCACAAGTCAGGAATGACGGTTGATTTAATATCTCTCTCTCTCTCTCTCTCTCTCTCTCTCTCTCTCTCTCTCTCTCTCTCTCTCTCTCTCTCTCTCATACATACATGCATACACAATGTTTAATTATCAGTCGACAAAGCTCTGAAATGGCCAACTTTACGGAACTTGGAAAACCCCCTTGCAGTGGGGAAATATCCAATGTTAAAAAAAAAAAAAAAATGATAATAATGATAATATATGCGTACAGAGCTCTCAATTAAAAGTAATAACTATTGTTTCAAATATTAATGAGAATTTAACACTTAATTCTTAACGACATGAGCCTCCATTGTTTGAAAAATTCTAACTAGACATTTATAAAATACTGCAAAGAAAAATTTAATAGTTTTGTATGCGTACAGATCTCTCTATTAAGTCATTTCTTGTTTCAAATGTTAATAACAATTTAACACTTAATTCTTAACGCCATGAGATATTCCATCGCATGAAAAATTCTAACTAGACTTTCATAAACTACTGCAAAGAAAAATGTAATAATAATGTATGCGTACAGAGCTCACTGTTAAAAGTCACTTCTATTGTTTGAAATATTAATAAAAATTCAAAACTAGATTCTTAAATTCTAACTAGACATTCATAAACAAAAATAATAATGTATGCATACAAATCTCTTTGTTAAAAGTTATTTCGTTTGTTTCTAATATTAATAAGAATTCAACACTTAATTCTTAACGACATGACACTTTCCTTGGCATGGAAAAATTCTAAGTAGACATTCATATATTACTGCAAAGAAAATTGTAATAATAATGTATGCGTACATTGCCTTTGTTTCTAATATCAATACGAGTTCAACACTTAATTCTTAACGTTATGAAATTTTATATTAAAATATTCTTTTGTAATGTGGAACAAATCCAACTGTTAGGTGATACGCATAGTAGTCGCAATGGAATCAACAGCCATAGCTTTCTCTAAATTTTACTTTCCATAATTTAACATGAATTTTAACAACAATCTTTTGTAGTCATTCAAATCAAATATAAAAAAAAATATCCAATATACAACGGACACCTATTCATCTTAAAATGCTAGTAATTTGACTTGTGATATTAAAATAATGTAAACAATAACATAATGAGTTTCCTCCAACCGATGTCTCAAATTCCAGCTCTATATTTCATATTGAAACTTGAGGGGCACTCAGTAGAGCGCAGACTTCCGCCGTGGCAGCCTATTTCTTGACCTTTTGTTCGACCTTGACCTTGACCTTAACATGTATTTATTGGCGTGGATTACCATACACTCAAATATGAAGTAAGTTTGAAGTGTCTGTGACAACAAAGTCCATATTTATGGCTGATTAGGCAAACTGGACATTTTGCTTGACCGTGACCTTGACCTTCCAAATTTAGTCCTTTCCAGCTTTTTCATAACAGTTAATTCCTGCAAGTTTCATTACTCTACGATTAAAATTGTGGTCAGAATGCTGTTCACAAACAAAAAAACATAAACAAGCACACAAACAAGGGCGAAAACATAACCTCCTTCCAACTTCGTTGGCGGAGATAAATATCAAGATTTGGTGATTAAAAAGAAAATGATTTACAGGATTTTATAGTTTCTCCATACAGTAAATTTGCAGAACTTTATTTTACTGCATTTGCTGAATTTTCCCTGAATCTTTCGAGCTATTTTTATTAAAAGAAAAAAAAATAACCTTGTTAGTAGTGTTGCTTCCATAACCTTTATGATGTTCAATGTTAAAAGGAACAATCACAATATAATAATGATAATATATATAATTGCATTCAGATATTCTAAATGAAAAGCTTGTTCAGTCGTTAAATAAAGTTATGCCAGGATAAGAAATGTGGAAATTAATAAAATCAATCGGTCACTTCTTCGACAAAAAAAAAAAAAAAAAAAATATTCAACATAAAAATATAAAACCTAGTAAGTTTTCAGACCGGCATTACTTAAAACATTGCGTAGAAAATTACTCTATCATTAATAAAGTAACCATATAAACAGATATAGAATTAAAATGTGATAACAACCAACAGAGAAGAAAAATAACACCAAGAAGCAAACCACTAATTTCACAGATGGGTTTATCATTTTAGTAGAAATTGAAATATGATAAAGTGAGAAATATCAACAGAAGCTAATGAAAATAACCTAATCCTATACTAGTTCCTTAACATTTGACCATCTAATAAAAATGAAAGCCTTTCGAAAAATCATCAATCAAGATGCTACCCTGGAAGCCTCTTACAAGAGTACAACTTAGATTAAATAGCAAGCCTAACCTAGTAGCGGTGCTGATGATGAGTCGTAAAAATTTCTGCTATTTTCAGTTTACCAATAGCTACTTCTATTTTATTTTAGATAGCTTTAAAAACAAACTTATGGTGACCTATTGGTATAGTTCCTGCCTGGTGATTGCCAAGCTGGAGTTCCAGTCCCGCTCAAACTCAGGTTAGTTCCTTTAGTGTCTGCAACCTCACCCTCCTTGTGAGCTAAGGTTGGGGAGTTTGGGAGAGTCTACAGGTATATCTGCTGAGTCATCAGCGGCAATTGCCTGGCCCTCCCTGTTCTTAGCTTTAGTGGAAAGGAGGCTTGAGCGCTGATCATACGGTCAGTCTTTAGGGTCTTGTCCTGCTTGCTAGGGCATTAGCAATGTCCCTTGCCTTTGGCGTCCATAATTGGCCTTTAAACATGTTATTTATTTGAGAGCATTCTATATGCGTAACTAATAAAAACTTCCTAAAGAGAGCGCTTTTCACTTCTAGCGATTAGACAAGACTCTTTGCCTACTACTTTTCAGGAAGCTTTTAGATTGCTGTAAATCAAATATTTCCAAGAAATCCTGATTTGAATGATGTAATTTGCAGACATCTGAATACTCCAACTGCGAAATTGTGGTTAATGGAACAATATCTACAACGCCTTTTTTATAATTAGGTAAAATTATTATAAATCATTATAAACGGCAAATGAATTCACACACACACACACACACACACACACACACATATATATATATATATATATATATATATATATATATATATATATATATATATATATATATATATAATATATATATATATATATCTATATATATGTATATATATATATATATATATATATATATATATATATATATATATATATATATATGTGTGTGTGTGTGTGTGTGTATGTATGTGTGTGTGTGTGTACTTCAGAACAAAGTATTGTTTTTTCAACTTTGCTGTAATTCAGTACCAGCACTTTCCAGTTTTCCAGAAGGCTTAGCCCTTCTTCTCTGGGACCGCTGGAAAATGGAATTAGCAAAGGTTGATTAAAACTGAACAATTATTGATCTACAACTGATGACTTCACTGCAATGTTCAACTCACAGTGTGCAATCGAAATCAAATTACACCATCAATGGTTCGTATTGATGTAGAAAGAACACTGTTAAAGATTTGGCGTAAAAAAAAAAAAAAAAAAAAAAAAAAAAAACAGTAAAAATTCTTGAGAAAATGTAGCCAGGCATTTACAGTTTTACAAGAGCTAAAGAGTGATATTACAGTCACCAACCCGTAAAAGCTAATAACAAAATAGGGTAAAAATTACGATCACCTGTATTCTACTGAAATAGGGCTGAGAAGAGTTTATTTCTAGGGAAAATTTTCCGACTAAAATTACAGTTTTCTTTTAACAGTGAATGTAAAATTCAATAGGTTAAAGCAATACTAGAACTTGATCCCTAGTGATTATAATTTCATACGAACATTATTGTAAAGAACTCTAGAATTGTGTACTGTTATCATACAGTTGATTTTGAAAACAGATAAAAGTTACCATATAAATAATATTTAGGTTAAGTGAAACTTCCACATATCCTTGTATTGGTCAAGACTCTTGATTTAACTTATTTAACTTACAATCTCCAATGCTGTACAGAAATCCCTTGATTGTGGTCAGGAAGTTCGTATGATTGGCCTTGATTTTAATGCTGCCTTTGACCGTGTTAATCATGAGGCCCTTATTTTCAAACTAAAA
This sequence comes from Palaemon carinicauda, assembly GCF_036898095.1. Taxonomy (NCBI): domain Eukaryota; kingdom Metazoa; phylum Arthropoda; class Malacostraca; order Decapoda; family Palaemonidae; genus Palaemon; species Palaemon carinicauda. Next base: position 168,693,397 of record NC_090732.1, on the reverse strand, counting down.
CAGTTGGGAGTGGGGGGGGGGGGGTCGTTCCTTACCATTATTATTGATATTTTAAGTAATAGATCTCAAACAGTTGTTGTTGATGGGCACCATAGTCAGTATAGAAATGTGATATCCGGTGTTCCACAGGGTAGTGTTCTTGGCCCATTACTTTTCATACTATATACACATGACATGTGGTTTGGCCTAGAAAACAAGCTTGTTGCATATGCAGAAGATGCTACTCACTATGCATCAATTCCATACCCTGAATGTAGATCTGGGGTTGGTGAATCCATTACTAGAGATTTAGCTAAATTTAGTGCATAATGCAAATTATGGGGTATGAACAATATCCGGATCTCAGTATTGATAATGTTTCTTTAAATTTGTATGACTCTTTTAAAATTTCAGGCGTGATTCTCGACAGCAAATTTACTTTTGAGAAACACATTAGGTCTGTGTCTTCTTCAATTGCACAAAAAATTGGCTTATTGAGAAAGTCTTATAAGATTTTCGGTGATCAATCTATTTTGAAGAAGTGTTTTAATTCTTTCATTCTACCTTGTTTTGAGTATTGTTCTCCTGTCTGGTCTTCAGCTGCTGATTCTCATCTTAATTTGTTGGACAGAAACTTACAGTCTATTAAATTTCTTATTCCTGATCTAGATATTAATCTTTGGCACCGTCGTTCAATTAGTTCATTATGCATGTTGCATAAGATTTTTCATAACTCTGACCATCCTTTACATTCAAATCTCCCTGGACAGTTCCATCCTGTTCGTAATACTAGGCAGCCAGTTAATTCTAATAGCCAGACATTCTCACAGTATTCTAGAAGTTCTTTTCCAGCTGTTACCAAGTTGTAGAATGATCTTCCTAATCGGGTAGTTGAATCAGTAGAACTTCAAAAGTTCAAAGTTGGAGCAAATGTTTTTAAGTTGACCAGGGTGACATGAGTCTTTTTATAGTTTATATATGACATCTGTTTTTTGACGTTGTTAATAATTTATATAGGACATATCTGTTTTGACGTTGTTACTGTTTTAGAATGATTTATTGTTAACGTGTTCTCATCATTTATTTATTTCCTTATTTCCTTTCCTCACTGGGCTATTTTTTCCTATTGGAGCCCTTGGGCTTATAGCATCTTGCTTTTCCAACTAGGGTTGTAGCTTGGCTACTACTAATAATAATAATAAAAAAGTCAGAGAAGTTACAATAATATTTCACATAGTACAATAAGCTCTGATTATTAGACAGTAAACTAGAACATCGAGAGAGAGAGAGAGAGAGAGAGAGAGAGAGAGAGAGAGAGAGAGAGAGAGAGAGAGAGAGAGAGAGAGAGAGAGAGAGAGAGAGGTCAATATATGCCCCCAAACCTCGGAAATAAGTTTGAGTGTAGTGGTATGAACAGACTACATTTTTGAGGAATTAATTCTTATGAAAATATGTTAAACAATCCTATGCATAATGCAAACCCAACACTCATCTGCAATTTCTTCCTTACCCCTAAGAATTTAGCATTTTTTCCGTTTCCCTGGAGATTATTAATATTATTATTGTTGCTTTAATTAATCATTTTGAACCTTTCCGGAATCAGTTAAATATTTAGGGTACATATTTCCCTTTGAAACAATTCCAATAATTAATTACTTGGTAGACCAACCAGAATGTTTCACTGTAAAATATTTCAGTATTCCCATTTTACCATAATTCCTTTGATATAAGAGAGAGAGAGAGAGAGAGAGAGAGAGAGAGAGAGAGAGAGAGAGAGAGAGAGACCATGTAAGGACCACACATGATTTATTTATGTGATTGCTTAAAATATTCCCATTTTCCCATTTTATCATTTATTTGATAAGGAGAGAGAGAGAGAGAGAGAGAGAGAGAGAGAGAGAGAGAGAGAGAGAGAGAGAGAGAGAGAGAGAGAGAGAGAAGACCACGCATGATTTATGTATGTGGTTGCTTTGGTAACTAACCTTCAGAACAACGAAACAACAGACAACAATAATGTAAGTTCTCTGTATCATCATCCTTGGGTTGAACAGTTCGGAAAGGACAGATTCATAGCAAGACAAAAGGATACTCATGAAAACTTGAGACACATAAAAAAAGTGAAACTTAATTACCTATACGATAATGTTCGTTACTAATATCATTATCAAGTACTAATGTATTTATGTTAATAGTTTCAGTATGATTTTCATAATAATATTGGTGGAAATACCCACTGGGGAAGTCTGAAGACTTTAAGTATAGATGATCAAAAGACTGAATGATCATAATAAGAAATATAGTTTAAATCCATAAAATAAATAATAAAAATAAGTGCATTTCTGGTTACATAAGTATACAGGGAAAACAAATATACCAATAAGAATGTGTATGTAAGACAAAGTAGAAAATCCAAGTAAAGAGAAGATGGAAATATGTATTAGAATGCCTTCAGATCAGGATCAAGTAGCGACTGACCTTCGTTTTATCATTATTATTATTATTATTATTATTATTATTATTATTAATACAAGCTAATCTACAACCCTACTTTGAAAAGTACGATGCTATAAGGCCAAGGGTTCCAACAAGGAAAAGTACCCCGGTAAGGAATGGAAACAAGGAAATTAAAAAACTACAAGGGAAGAAATGAACAATGAAAAATAAAATATTTCAAGAACAGTAACGTGAAACAACGGAAGGAATAAGTAAGCATACAAACTTCGGCCGTCAATTGAGACTTCTAACTTCGTCTGACAGCCAAAATAGACTCCGGGCGACTAAAGCTGCTCCGCCCAGTCTTGCAAGGCGGAAAAGACTCGCACAACTTTTTTTTTTTTCTTTTGATTCATTCTGTCTCCCAACTTTAGTTCATGCGAGGCATTGTTTTAGAAGAACACAGAGCAATCTTTTGGGCTAACATTTCATAACTACTATTAGTCATATTATGATTGCATGTAATGTTATTTAGAATTTATATCTAGTTAACTAACAATTCGAGGCATTGTTTTAGAAGAACACAGAGCAATCTTTTGGGCTAACATTTCATAACTACTATTAGTCATATTACGATTGCATGTAATGTTATTTATAATTTATATCTAGTTAACAACTAACAATTCGAGGCATTGTTTTAGAAGAACACAGAGCAGTAGTTTGGGCTAACATTTCATAACTACTATTAGTCAAATTACGATTGCATGTAATGTTATTTATAATTTATATCTAGTTAATAACTAACAATTCGAGGCATTTTTTTTCGAAAAACACAGAGCAATCTTTTGGGCTAACATTTAATAACTATTATTAGCCATATTACGATAGCATGTAATATTTAGAATACATATTTAGGTAACTAACAATTTGAGGCAAATGGTTCCTCTTAAATTTTTAAATTCATTCATTTTGATCCGAGGCATTGTTGTAGAAGAACACAGAGCAATCTGTTGGGCTAACATTTCATAACTACTATTAGCCATATTACGATTGCATGTAATGTTATTCAGAATTTATAATTAGTTAACAACTAACAATTCGAGGCAAGTGGTTCCTCTTAAATTTTCAAATTGATTCGAGGCATTGTTTTAGAAGAAAACAGAGCAGTCTTTTTAACTAACATTTCATAACTACTATTAGCCATATTACGATTGCATGTAATGTTATTTAGAATTTATACTTAGTTAACAACTAACAATACGAGGCAAGTGGTTCCTCTTAAATTTTTTACATTGATTCATATTTCTATTTCATGAAATTCAATACAAGACAATATACATAAGTAAAAATTTCCCTAAAATCAGTGATTTTAACAAACATTATGCGACCACCCTATTTTGCAAAAATATCAAAGGAAAGCGTGTGCTTTTAAGCACTGATTAAAAATTTAATTCCAAGAAATTCAATACAACATAATAGAAATAAGTTAAAAATCGTTCCAAATTCGGTATCTTTGACATGAAATTTATGCAAACATCCTATTTTGCAAATGCACATATATCAAAGGAAAGAACATCATTTTAAATACTGATTCAAAATTTCATTTCATAAAATTCAATACAACATAATAGAACCAGGTTAAAAATCCTTCTAAAATCAGTATCTTTAACACAAAATTCATGCAAACACCCTATTTTGCAAAGGCTAATATATCGAAGGAATGGTTTAAAAAAAAAATGAATGAGCTATATCACCCGTAGCTTTAAAAGTAAATCAATTACACTTTCCCTAATTGCACTGAACCGCTTGTTTTGTCTCAACGATTTCCGAGCTTTGTAGGTCATTGCGAGACCTTCTCATCCATGATTATCACGTGGAAGCTAAATTACATGCTGCAAGGACAATTGATTTTTTATGCAACTGTGCACGATTCAAACGGTCCTGTGTGTATTGATTTTCTATTTGAATTTTTATTATTTAGTGACTTGGATTTGCCAAAGGATAACCCAGTGCTATGGAATGTTTTCCACACTGTAACACCCAAGTGTAAATATCTGGTGACAAATTATATATTAAGCAATTCTTTTTACTTTTATAACATGCTTATTTTCAAAGCATCTCTTCTTTACATTAATACGCTGGTTTTCAATCCCGATAAAATTCATTACAAAAGAGGGGATATATAAATATATATATATATATATATATATATATATATATATATATATATATATATATATATATATATATATATATACATATATATATATATATTTATATATATATATATATATATATATATATATATATATATATATATATATATATATATACTGTTTATAATGAGAGAGAGAGAGGAGAGAGAGAGAGAGAGAGAGAGAGAGAGAGAGAGAGAGAGAGAGGAGAGAGAGAGAGAGAGAGAGAGAGAGAGAGAGATCCAATATCTAAGTACATGAAGTATCACCTCCAAGACGACCATTCCGAAAATGACTGAATTTTTCTTATACTTCTTTCACCTACCTGTCTTTCTATCTATCTATTTATCTAACACCAAATTGTCGTAAGAGTACACATGAACAGCGATAACACGAGGAATAACCGAACAAAAATTATATATAGTCCAGTAATGAAAGAAAAAGGTTAGGAGCTAAAGCATTTTTATACTAATAGCTGTTCCTACTGAATCTCGTGATTGTTGGTTGCCATAGAAACAAATAAAGAACCAGAGATATATCTCACATCTTCCTCTGGGCAATGCTTCACTCAAGAGAACTTCACGCAGATTTACTTGTCAAAACGCGAAGAGGAAAGAATCATTTCAAGTTTATTTATAAAAATGGAGTAATTGGAAGACTTTAATGTTATTTTACCGGATTGGCGTGGTGTGAATCAAAGATACTTATGAAAACCTGAAAGCCATAAGAAATAGAAACTTAATTACCAATAAGAAAATGTTCGTTACTAATATCATTATCAAGTATTGATGCTAATAGTTTTAGTATGATTTTCATATTACTGAAATAACCTATTGGGGAAGTCTGAAGGCTAAGCAGATGATCAAAAGACTGAATGATCTTAATAAGAAATGTTTTGTTTAAATAAATGAAATGAATAACAATGACATTAACAATAGTGTTATCTAAAATATACTTTCTTTTTTTAATTGTATGGAAGTTGTAGAGTATTATTGTAGCCAGTTTAAAATGCCTTAGCAAAACGAGCAATGCTTTAATGATTAATCTATACATGCATTGGAACCTCACTGTAGTAAGCTAAACTACGAAGAAAATCTAAATGCAATTAATTCACAACTTCATATATTGAATTTCTAATTATTGACAAATATACCATTGCGCTTTCATCTGTTCACAATACTGAGGCATGGATGGACATCATTGTATGGACACCATTATGTTGTGAATTAAGTTATAGTAACATTCATGTCCATAAAAGTCCAGCGTTCGCGTTCTGTCAATTACCATTTTATTACACACCGAATTGAGGTTAAATTATGTCATTACAAACGCTAGATGTAAACAAGCAGGAAAACATGCGCTTCATATAGCACATAAGTCATAACTTTGCCATGGTGTGTTCATATCCTTCTCATTTCAAATAAAATATTCTTAATGAATGATATAGCAGTCATATTTAATGACCTGTTATCTTTAGAACAGAATATTCTTGTCAAATTTGTAGTAAGAGGTAACGAGGTTTATGTTTATCTTTAGAGAAATAAAAACAGAAGGCAAGGATTTCTAAGATTTAAATTAAACAGGATGAAGAAAGTAGAAAAAGTTGATAAGCACAAAATCCCTCTGGGATAGGTAATACCTACAAATGATCTAGTGACTGCACTACAAATGATCTTGAGATAATATTGATTGATTATGCAGAGAAAGTAGGATTTCAATTGAGCAAAAATTTAAAAAAAATCGTTATGTAAAGTGGATAGTGAAAATAAAATCATATCACAGGACAGGCTAATAAAAAATATGAAGGATCTATTTTAATGTTGTTACCATTCTTAAAATATTCTAATTATTCATTACCCCTATTGTAGTTTATTTATTTCCTTGTTTCCTTTCCTCGCTGGGCTATTTTTCCCTGTTGAAGCCCTTGAGCTTATAGAATCCTGCTTTTCCAACTAAGGTTGTAGCTGAGCTACTGCTACTGCTACTACTACTACTACTACTACTACTACTACTACTACTACTACTACTACTACTACTACTAATAATAATAATAATAATAAAGTAAAAGAAAAAGGCTTCGTTTTTATAATATTTTTTGCCCATTTAAACTTTCGTTTTTCAGTCTCTACTTGAAATTCAAGAGAAATTCTTGGATAACGACAATGAAGCTTTTAAACATATGAATTCAAAATAATATATTCGCTATCTGAGAGTTCTAACTGTAATAAATTTGCAGTTTCTAGTCTTGTGACACAAACTGAAGCATAGCAAATACAAGTATTATTATTATTAAATATATTATTATTAAATATACTATTATTAGAATTATTAAAATTCAGATTAGCATAATTATAAAAATTATGATTATTGACATTAACGTTATTATTATTAAGACTATTGCAATTACTGTTACATGATACTTTGGTGTTCTAAAAGTTCAAAATATGCTACAAGTTTGGTAAATTATTCGTTTAACTGTTAATTTTAGAAGAACTTATAAGTATACATTACCGATAAAACAATGATAATGATGATTATGAAATCAAAACAAATTGTATGGTTTATGAATTAATTCATAGACGAATATGAACTATACCGTCTTCACCCAAATCCTTATAAAATATTCAGGTATTCTATCAATGACGTGTTTTATTCTTCGGGTCTTTTCCTCAGATACTCAATGCATTATTTGAAACGGGTGGGAATGTGATTCAATAAATGAACATTTCAAAGTCAGTATCTAGAAACAGTTATTTGGAGAGGAAATATTTAAAAAGCAAAACCGCAATAGTCTCCTTAGTTAAATCAGCTTTATTATTTTAATAAATAAGGAGATCACTGTAGCGTACATACACACACGCGTTATATATATATATATATATATATATATATATATATATATATATATATATATATATGTGTGTGTGTGTGTGTGTGTGTGTGTATATAAGTATGATATATATATATATATATATATATATATATATATATATATATATATATATATATATGTATATATAGTTTACGTATATATAATATATACATTATATATATATATGTATATATAGTTTACGTATATATAATATATACATTATACACACACAAACACACATACACATTATATATATATATATATATATATATATATATATATATATATATATATGTATATATATATATATATATATATATATATATATATATATATATATATATATATATACATATATATATATATATATATATATATATATATATATATATATATATATATATATATATACATATATATATATATATATATACAGTATATATATATATATATATATATATATATATATATATATATATATATATATATATATATATATATATATACAGTATATACATATGCTAGTTACAACTCAAAGAGCTATGGTAAGAATAATGATGGGAATAACAATAAGAGACAGAAGAAGAGCATCATAGATACGAGAGCAAACTAAAGTAGAGTATATTTAAAAAAATTGTTAGAAAAACCAGTGAACATGGGCAGGACATATCGAGAGAATAACAGATAATAGATGGACATTATGAATAACAGAATGGGTCGCTAAAGATTGCAAAAGAAGCAGAGGAAGGGAGAGAAGATAATGGATCGACAAACTAAGGAAGTTTGCGGGCGTGGACTGGCACATAAAGACCGTAAACAGACGCAAGTGGAAGGACATGTCTGAGGCATTTGTTCTGCAGTGGACTATTAACGGCTGATGATGATGATGATGATGATGATATGTGTGATAAATGTATGAGCGCTCGACATTTGATTGAATTAGTATATTCCCAGCACCACACTTCATAAACCTCCTTAAACCTCATTTTAATGATTGAGAAACTATAGTACGTGACTCTACTATTATACAGAGGTCTGAAGTTCACAGTGAATCATAACCTATTAAGATAATGAATAATATATTATCGAATATTACAACTATGCAATTAATCTCGTTACAAAATGTTCAAGCTTGACTCTAATGAGCCAGAGATATTTTTTTCCCTCAACATGTTACAAGAACTTTGTTGAAAATTTCTCATCATCATCTTCGAATGATTTGCAATCAACTCTATTTTACGACGGTTCTCGGCATTTTTATGTTCATTTATTCTTCACTTTTTACTCATCATTTCCACTTCATTAAATTTAACCTTCGTTCCTTGAAGTCATTAATGGATTTTTCTCATTACAGAATGCTTCTGAAATTAATTTGCTCTTACCTTTTTCTTGAACAGTGCTTCAGGCCCTATTTTCTTTATTTCTTTCATCCCCGTTTTACAACTCCCATCTATTTATTTTTTCTTTGCAATGGAGCAAAATATTTTCTGAACATCCTGAATTTTCTAATTATGTTTATTATATTGAAGACAAATATCATTTGTTGTTTTATTCATCTTCAATAGACCTGGCAAAATGAAAAAAAAAAAAATCCGCGTGCGCTCATTAATTTTTTTACTCCATTGCAAAAAATAAATAAAAATAAATAAAAAAACATACATGTAAGGTGAAATAGCTTTAAGTCGTTTTTCGTTTTTTTTTTTCTTTTTGCAATGGAAGAAAAAAATTTCTGAGCATCCTGAATTTTCTAAGTATGCTTGGTATATTGAAGGCAGGCAGATATATCACCATAAAAAACACCCAATTAGTACAGGATGGTTTCTTAATATGGTGATATATTTTTCCTTTATGTGCTTTTACAAGAGAACTAAAGCCTGTTTATAGCTTCATTTTATTGCAAACTGAAAAGAACGAAGATGCGTTACGCGAAGATTATAAGTCAGTCATCAGTCAAATTCGCCATGTGAGCATTGCCTGAAACTTAATAAGAGAGAATGATTCCTTGAGTTCTTGAGTTCAATAATTGAATTTTTCTCAAATGACAGCATCGACAATTACACTTATTTAATAGCTTCATCTAAGCATTCCCAGTTCCAAATGTTCTTAGGGGTTTGATCTTATTGCCAATATTAATGCAATAAAAATTCTATCATCTCTGTTTTGGTAGTTGCTGCTAAACTGGATTCTATCTGATAATTGTAATTTAATTTTTCAAATATGTGTGTGCATATCTATCTGAATATTTATAGGTAATTTTTGAAGGGTCAGGTACACTAATCTACCTATCTATCTATATATATCGTATATGCAGACACGAATAAAGAAATGTCTGAAGCTTTTGTCCTGCATTGGACTAGAAACGGCTGCATTTGTTGTTGCTTTTAGTATATATATATATATATATATATATATATAAATATATATACATATATATATATATATATATATATATATATGTATGTATGTATGTATGTATACATATACATATTATTATTATTATTATTATTATTATTATTGTTATTATTATTATTATTATTATTGCTTGCTAAGCTATATCCCTGGTTGGAAAAGCAGGATACTATAAGCCCAAGGACTCCAACAGGGAAAATAGCCCAGTGAGTAAAGAAAACAAGGAAAATTAAATATTTTAAGAACAGTAACATTAAATAAATATCTCCTATAAAAACTAAAAACTTTAACAAAACGAGAGAAATTAGATAGAATAGTGTGTCCGAGTGTCCCTCAAGCAAGGGAACTCTACCCCAAGACAATGGAAGACCATGGCACTACCTAAGACTAGAGAGCAATGGTTTGATTTTGGAGTGTCCTTCTCATAGAAGAGCAGCGTAACATAGCTGAGAGTCTCTTCTACCCTTACCAAGAGGAAAGAGGCCACTGAACAATTACAGTGCAGTAGAAGGAGAAATGTTTGGTAATCTCAGTGTTGTCAGGTGTATGGGGACAGAGGAGAATCTGTAAAGAATAGACCAGACTATTCTGTGTATTTGTAGGCAAAAGGAAAGTGAACCGTAACCAGAAAGAAGGATCCTATGAAGTACTGTCTGGCCAGTCAAAGGACCCCATAACTCTCTAGCGGTAGTCTCTCAACGGGTGGCTGGTGCTCTAGCCACCCTTCTACCATATATATATATATATATATATATATATATATATATATATATATATATATATATATATATATATATATACACAAATATATATATATATATATATATATAATATATATATATATATATATATAATATATATATATATATATATATATATATATATATATATATATATATATATATATATATATATATATATATATACACACAATATACCCTCAAGAGTCACAAGGATGAAATCAGTTTCTCTACCTCCTTTCTTCCCACACTAGCAAAAGCGAGTATCCATTAACAACAGGGTAGAATGATGGAGCGATCTACAGACTTGGCAAACCACCCAGTCATGGGATCCACTTGGCTCCCGAAAGAAAAAAAAATAATCCGGTCACCGTGCTATTCAGGCGTTTATTGCTACGTCTTGAATGAACTCCTTCTACAGAAACTTTCCACAACATTGCTGTTCTATGCGTCTACGCATATACCCATATGTATGTGTATATATCATACAGTATATATATATATATATATATATATATATATATATATATATATATATATATATATATATATATACATATGTATAAATACATTTATATATATATATCATACAAGATTGCATATATATATATATATATATATATATATATATATATATATATATATATATATATATATATATATATATATATATATATATATGTATATATATATATATATATATATATATATATATATATATATATATATATCAGTGTACACATATACCCATACATACATACATACATACATACATACAAATATGTATATATATACATATATATATTTAGATCATATATATATATATAAATATAGATATATATATTTATTTATATATATATATATATATTATATATATATATATATATATATATATATATATATATATATATATATATATATATACATATATATATATACATATATATTGCATATGTGTGAGGGAGTGTGTATGCGTGTGTGTGTGTGTGTGTAGAATCATCATTGCAAATTATAATTATTCATTTATATAACAATTAGTTGTAATTTTCATCAGAAAAATTACTATGTATGCAAAAAATGGTAAACGTCTATTTTCAGTTGATCAAACAATTGATCAAAGTATAACTTGACCAATGTCAATTTCTGGTAGTTTACATTTACAATCAATATATTGGCGCCCTCTATTTATTTGTGTGGGTTTGCGCTTGCCTGTTACTATAAGTAAAGCTCTAAAGATAACACTAAAGATAACAGAATTCATCAACCCGTGGTTTATTCATTTGGGTTATTACATACACTCCTGGTATCAATGTCGTAATAACATCACTTGCAATGATTCCCAGGACGTCTGAAGCAATTTGAAACTCCCGCGAGTTGAAAGCCAGAACATTGTAGTATGTATAATAAAAGGTTTTTCCTGTAATATCCGAAATATTGATATCATTACATACGATACTTGAAAGAACATTTATACGTTTTTTTCACACTTCTTTATCAATTCCTTTGGTCAAGCTGTTGAAAATCTGATATCATCATGCAGAACTTGTACCATCCCTACACAAGTAACAAAAGGAAAATCTGCTTTATTTAGATTTTTCTTTTCGATTGACAGTTATATTTTATGTGAAAAAGATAGATTTTCAATACTGATGAGTGAAATGTTCCCAGGGCCGTTTCTAAACGAAACTTCATAAGAAAAAAATTCAAAATATTAATAATCCTAATTTAGAATACGAGAGCTAAGAAAATCAAAATTGAATTAAAAAGTTAAAGTTATAGGACGCCATGTTTTAGAGCTAGAGCAACCACCATAAAAAAAATCGAGTACTTACAAATTTCTGTGGCAATTAACCAAGTTTTGTGACATTGAAGAGGAACTTATGAATAGTAAATACCCAAGGAAATAACAGAGGGCTAAAACATGTTATGTTCAGTAATTACACCTTACTTAGAAGTCTTGACATGCTATTTCTTTGGATACAATTCTATTGACTATTATCATCCTAAATATTTTGTATTTGAGGCCCTTTGCGTCAATAGGCGTGGGAGATGATGATGGTGATGATGATGATACCTATTCCAAGTTTTATTTATTTCATGAGGCCTTCATTAAAAGTAGCACAGTAGCAAAAGCCCATGATGTTATAAAATAAAACTTTTAGCAATCCATTTCGTTTGTTTAAAGGACAGCTCTGGAGGTGAATAATTTTCTTTATGAAATAGGTCTTTCGCAAGTTGGCCAATAAAGGTATCCTTTGATGTTGTCTAAAGCACATAACTTTAATGGGACTCCTATCATCACTATGATAAAAATCTCGATAGGTTATTGACTTTCACATAAGATAAAATATCTGAAGAAAGTTCTAAGGGGGCATAGAAAGCCGTACGTAAAATACGTAGTTTACCTGAAGCATTACACAATACTAATCTCCAATACCGCGAACAAGAATGCTTGATATCGTAGATACTAAAAACTATGGCTGAATATTAAGAATCATTAAATAGTATAAGCTATGCAAGAGCATTTTATGATATTATTATAAATATTATTATTACTATCCAAGCTACAATCCTAGTGGGAAAAGCAGGATGCTATAATCCCAAGGGCTCCAGCAGGGGAAAAGGGGAAAAATAGTCCAGGGAGGAAAGGATATAGGGAGATAAATATGAAAATGAATGAAAAATTAAAATAAAATATTTCAAGAACAGTAACAACATTAAAACAATATAACATTTTAAGAACAGAAACTTTAAAATAGATCTTTCATATTTAAACTATAAAGAAAGACTTATGTCAGTCTGTTCAACATAAAAACATTTGCTCCAACTTTGAACTTTTGAAGTTCTACCGGTTCAACTACCCGATTAGGGAGATCAATCCACAATTTCGTCATAGCTGGAATAAAACTTCTAGAATACTGTGTAGTATTGAGCCTAATGATGAAAAAGGTCTGATTATTAGAATTAGCTCCATGCTAAGAATTACGAACAGGATGGAACTGTCCAGGAAGATCTGAATGTAAAGAATGGTCAGAGTTATGAAAGATCTTATGCAAAAGGCATAACGAACTAATTGAACGACGGTGCCAGAGATTAATATCTTGATCGGGAGTAAGAAATTCAATAGAGCGTAAGTTCCTGTCAAACAAATTAAGATGAAAATCAGCAGCTGAATTCCAGACAGGAGAACAATACTCTAAACAAGATAGAATTAAAGAATTTAAACACAAATCACCGAAAATCTTGAAAGACTTTCTGAATAACCCAATTTTTGTGTGTAATTGATGAACAGACAGAGATAATGGGTTCCTAAAAAGTAAATTTGTTGTCGAGAATTACACCTAAAATTTTAAGTCATACAGTTAAAGAAACCCTATCAATGTTGAGATCCGGATGTTGAGGAGCAACTGTCCTCGAACTAATTACAATCATAATTTGAGTTTTGGTTGGATTCATTTTCATGCCCCATATTTTGCACCATGCACTTATTTTACCTATATCTCTATTAA
>NC_090732.1:168671760-168676760 GCF_036898095.1 Palaemon carinicauda | reverse complement strand
TTTCTATGTTGATTGTTTATTTGTCAAAGCATTAATTCATAATGTTACACTGTTTCTATACAGATGGCATTTTCTGAATAAATTGTACTATCCTAATTTAAAAGTTATCAAATTCAATTGTCTTCATGTTATTTCCATATAAAATTCGAATTTTCGTGAAGCAAATTTTTTTACAAGAAACTGTCGAAATATCAATTCCGTACGTTGGGCCAAAAAGCAATTTGTTTTTTTATCATTTCCTGATAGAAGTCCTAATTTTCACGTTTCTGCATCTTCATTTGAAATTAAATATATGGTGTTTTACTAAAAAAAAATGGATGGAGGGGTGTTGAATTAAAAACTCAAGAGAGAGACGACTAGCGAAATCTAACCGAGGCCCTTTGCGTCAATAGGCGTAGGAGGTGGCGATGATGATGATGATGATGATGACGTGTTTTATTAGGAACACTTATTTTAAAATTAACCATTTACAGCAACACCCATGAAACGTGAATATTTATTTCAATTTATTCATCCAACAAAATCATGTCACCTTCCTTTTAATTGTTTGATTGTCCTCCCCCCCCCCCCCTTTTTTTTTTTTTTTTTTTTTTTTTTGTTACTCGTTAGAGTCAATAAAAAATAAAAATAGCTATGCGATGTTCGTTGACCCTTCCGGGAAAAGTCATCAGTGGTTGATAACCTTCATTTGCCTGGAAATGGCAGCTTCAAAAACTAAAATGAAAACATTCGAAAACTGCAATACAAATAACTAGGGCAATTTCCTTTTATTGAAAACTAGCTTACCCGTGCCGTCAAAAAATGACGTCTAAATATTTAGATAGATATGCATACACACATACATACAAACACACATAGATTCATCCCTTCCCACCCACTCCCCCTTTTCTAACTGCAACCAGATAGTTCGACAATTTATGGGAAGTGTGGGGTTTCCGAGTGTACCTCTCGGGATACCTCTCTCACCAGAGTATGACTACTCCCACTCTCCCATAAGCCTGCCAGTCAAGATATATATATATATATATATGTGTGTGTGTGTGTGTATATATATATATACACACATATATATACATACATATATACATATATATATATATATATATATATATATATATATATATATATATATACATACATATACATATAAATATGTAGTCAGACCACTTGCTCTTTATTATATATATTTTTTTTAAATTGGTACGAAGAGGCCAAAATTTTGTTAAGTGAGCAAATATCAGATGATGCGAGGTAACATTTACAATCGTTAAGCAAAATATAACGATGCTAAACACAAGTTATTATCATTATTATTATTATTATTATTATTATTATTATTATTATTATTATTATTACAAGCTAAGCTATAACCCTAATTGGAAAAGCAAGATGCTATAACCCCAAGGCTCCAATAAGAAAAAATAGCCCAGTGAGGCTAAGATTTGTTATTCATATAAGTCGATTAAACTACGAAATTAATATTGCTATATATTGGGTAGACTTTTTTTAATATAATTTAAAAGTTCAGAGATTTCCATATAGTACAAAACTGAGTATATTTTTTCCTTCCCCACTTCTATTTCGAAGAATAAAAAAGACGTTTTCCTTATGCTATTATTTCCAATACAGTTTTAGAAAAAATATAAAACAAAATATGTATATTAAACCAATGCAGAGAACATTTTATGGGGGATACTAATTCTCATAAGGAAGAGAGAGAGAAAAGAAGAGAGAGAGAGAGAGAGAGAGAGAGAGAGAGAGGAGAGAGAGAGAGAGAGAGAGAGAGAGAGAGTAATTTTACACAAATATCCTAACAATTGGATAACAAATAAAAAATATATTTATAAAAAAAAACCTTAAGAAATTTTTCTTAAGACATATTTTATCATTATAACTTACACTCATTAATAGATATAAACTTTTTGTGGTTCAAATGGTCCTTAAAATATTCTAATTGTCGTAAAATATTGAAACAAAGTCCGTCCTCAAGGGTTCAAAGTATATGATATGTACTAAAAACTTTATTTTCACTTTTAAACAATATATTTTCGAACCATTTGTAATTTCATTTGTTTTTAATTGAATTATGTGGTACGGATATATTGTTTTGCAATCACAAACTTTGGCCAACTTGCAAAATTTGATGATATGGAAAATATGTAAATACGGTAAGACCTATTGGAGAGAGAGAGAGAGAGAGAGAGAGAGAGAGAGAGAGAGAGAGAGAGAGAGAGAGAGAGAGAGAGAGAGAGAGAGAGAGAGAGAGAGAGAGAGAGATGTAATAATGGTTGAAGAATACAACCCCGTTTGTATTGGCAAATTGTAAAAACTAAAGATATTCCTCATTAGTTACAGAACCTCTGCGTAATATTTACGTAATATTTAACAACAATAATATATTGAAAAAAAGTTAAAATACACAGGAAAGTATTTAACATTTCCTTGAATACACGAAACTAGTTCTATGTTGGTTAAATGATAATTTCTTCAAAAGAGAATTGAACAATATGAAAATGTATAGAATATGGACAGGATAACAGTGCAATTTATTTTTTTCATGTTTGAGATAGAAACCGTATGATATCACAAAAAAATATAGCCAGCATTTGTTCGATTTCAACTTCATCTCCCAAAATTTGCACCATCTAGTAATTTTAGCTAGATCTCTATAAAAGGGAGTCAACAACCATAGGAATTAATGTAAATAGAGTAGCCTCATATGCGTATGGCATTAATTTGTCTTCTAGGCCAAACCACATATGCAAATATAATATAAAAAGCAATGAGCCAAGAACAATGCCCTGAAAAACACCTGCTATCAGTTCCATATATTCACATTGGTGCCCAACAACAACCAGTGTTTTGCAACTTGTTACTTCAAAAAAAGAAAAAAAAAAAAAAAAATATGTTAAAAGATGACCCACCTAACTCCATATGTTCAAGTTTGACAAAAGGGACTCATATTTCACACGGACAAAGGCAACACTAAAATCAAGGCCTATCATACGAACTTCTTGACCAACATTGAGGAATTTCTGTACAGCAATGGAAATTGCAAGAAAGGGCATCACATGCTCTAAGGTCATTGCGAAGGTCAAACTGCAAACTAACGAACAGATGATTAACATAATCATACCTATTTAGACGTTTTAACCAAAATACGTTCGAAAACTTTTGTTAAAATGGTAGATATGGATATAGGGCAGTAATCAGCAGGGCTAGAGCTACCACAAATACACTGTCCCAAATAAAGTACCATTAACAGTTCTCCAAGTGCAAAAATAACCCTTTGTCATTAACTTGCAAAAAATAACAGAGAAGACAAGAACCAAAAAATCTGACGTGTTATAAATAAAAGGAAGATTACTATTTGGGTCTATACGTTCATACATATCAAGGACCAGTAAAAGTTTTAACTTCACGAAACAGAAAAGCTAAACTAATTAGTTAAACTTCAGGAGAACAGGAATGAGGAAGATTGATTTTCTTCTTGCTCTGCTTAATGTCAAATACATCACCCAGAAGGGTTGTCTTTTCCCGTAGACAGTGAGTGACAGAGCAATTTGGTTTAATTAAGCAAAGGAGAACTGTTAAGCCTACACCAAAGATCAGAGATTTATGGGTAACATAACATTTACATACCTATGTTGTACACCAAAGCTGTATATATATACATGTGTGTGCATACATATATATGTATATGTGTGTAGACATATATGTATATATAATGGATGTATGTATATATATATATATATATATATATTTATATATATATATATATATATATATATATATATATATATATATATATATATATATATATATATATATATATATCCATATATATTATACATACATACATATATATATATATATATATATATATATATATATATATATATATATATATATATATATATATATATATATATATATATACATATGCGTAAAATCACAGGAAAACGTGATGCTCAGATGCAGAAGAACCACAGGGAAAATGAAAATACGAAATATACGCTTAAGTCCTAACTAGTTTCCTGATACTTCTTCAGAGAACATCTGAAGAAGTATCACGAAACTAGTCAGGACTTAAGCGTATATTTCGTATTTTCATTTTCCCTGTGGTTCTTCTGCATATATATATATATATATATATATATATATATATATATATATATATATTATATATATATATATATATATATATATATATATAATCAGAGAGAGAGAGAGAGAGAGAGAGAGAGAGAGAGAGAGAGAGAGAGAGAGAGAGAGAGAGAGAGAGAGAATCTAGTTTACTTTCCCTAGATACATGTGTATTTTTGATGGCCACGATGAGCTATCAGGTTTCTCCACTTCCCCACACTTTTTCTTTTCTATACACGTTTTCTTTAAAAAGTGATTCATCTATATCAAGCAGACCTATAAATCATACCATAGATAAAAAAATGTTTTCTGTATACACAACTTCTCTAGTTGAGATATAAACTTAGGTAGTATTTCTTGATGACTCAGAGTAGAAAAAAGTATAACTCACCGGATAAATGAATTAAAAGACAAATATAAAAATGGCATTTCAGGAAATCTGTTGTTTATTCAGGAGTTTGTACGTATATAAGAAAGAAAATTAACATAAAATTATTACAGGAATGACAGGATACTAGGACAACAATAATTTAACTGTAATTAGCCGTAGTTTCCTGACCTGAATTCCTCGAAAAACTTATTAATTTTGTCTAATGTAACTGTAAAATAATTTACTCAAAGGGGGAATAAAACTTTTATAACACTGTTTAGTATTGAACCTGATATAAGCGATGACAAAAATTAGAATTAAGAGCATATCTAGTATGTAGTTCTAATCTCGGATATTCTAAGTATTATTAAAAATGTTACATATCATGCAAAAATTAGATCAAGTTTATTTCTAATAGTTCAAGATTAGAATCAGTTGTTGAAGACTAGCCGTAATAAATAAGTAATCAAAGCATGGTCGAATA
>NC_090732.1:168654567-168667067 GCF_036898095.1 Palaemon carinicauda | reverse complement strand
ACATATATATATATATATATATATATATATATATATATATATATATATATATATATATATATATATATATATATATATATATTATATATATGAATTATATAATATATATATATATATATATATAGCTCAGGATTTGTTATTGATCTTATATCGATATACTGTAACCTTCCTATGTAACTAACAATCGGTAAATATTATTCGATAAAATCGATATAAAAATGAGTGAGACAAACCCTTTCATAACTAGACCTAATAATGGCAACAAAGTAAATCAACCCAAAAACTTCATCATACTTGATTCGGTCTTATTCCTCAGATGTGTTTGTAGGTGGGAAGAGCAGTCCTTGTGCTAAACAAGGGTTCTTGCCTTTAAATGCTTTCCCGCACGCTATCGCACATAAAGAAGGAACTGTTGTTTATAAAGTTCATAAAGAGGATAATACTAGTCACATTACGGAATAAGGCCGCCATAAAAACGACAAGTGGAATTTATTTAGAGGGATAAAGGCAAGATTATGCTTGCGTTATCACAGTAAAGAAGGTTAAGTTGACTTTTAGGGAAATTGGTTTGCCATGAAACAAGAGAATTGCCGAGAAAGCTATAAAATCCTCGACTGTTTGAAAATATGAGACATCTAAACATAATTTTCATTTCTCATGTCAGAATCAAAAAAAAAGAAAAAAAAACCCATAAAACTTATTGCAAAACCACAACGAGAAAAAAAGTGTAATCAAATTTTACAAACGAAGCTTTTTAGAATATAAAAATAAAGAAAATCAAAGATGTAAGGAAAAAATGATTAAATAAAGAACTGTTTTTAAACCACACCTTTCAAAGCTTATCTGATTAAAAACTGGAAAAACAAAGAATTTCTAGGATTAAATATCCACTTTTTTCAGGAAATATTTACTAAATATTTTAAATAATGACCGAAAAAACAGGAATGAGGAAGTTAATAGCCTATCATTAGTAGACTTCCATTATTGCTTCTAAGATAACTGAAAAATTAAAAGAAATGGTCAATTCAGACAAATTATAATTATGAATGTTCACTCTTAATAAGCAAAATGAAACACCAGTGTAATATATTCGTATGGAGGAGGAGTACATACAAAAAGCAATTTAAGGTTAAAAGGTCACTCTTAAATTGTAGAGGTAAGGGTCAGTTACCTTGCCTTAGCTAGCAGGACAATGCCCTAGAGACTCGCCATATATACATATGATCATGGCCCAAGCCCCTCTCCACCCAAGCTAGGATCAGGAAGGGCTGGACAACGGCTGCTGATGACTCGAGCAGGCAGACCTAGTGTCCCCCTCAAATGACCAATCCTTAGTTCACAAGGATGGTGAGGTTGCAGACACTAAAGAAGCTATCGAGTTTGTGCGGGTTCTGACCTCCCCGTCCAGCAGAACGCCAGGCAGGGGTGCTTTCAATATAAAAGGCTTTCATATCTATAAAACTTAAGTCTGTTTGTAAAACAAAGATAACTGTCAGTGTGGAGGGGTTTGATGGCCTTCGGAATAAATGTACGAAGCACCTACTGTTGTAGAATTTTCTGCAGAAAGATATTAAGAATAAATGTCAAACTTCCCCTACAATAAAAAAAAGAATGTATTTTGAAATTCCAGTTTTCAAAAACTTGGAAAAAATTTGCTATAACAACCGATAAGAACATAATAACCATTCACCCACTGTTATACGTTTTTAAAGTTTCTGAGGCACATAAAATTGATTTTTGCACGAAGTATCAAATTCCAAATACTTATTTTGGTAGCAAATGGACAAAGAAAAAAAAATCAAGATAAAATTTATCGATTCAGATGACATGCCTATATTTTCGTTTCCAGTCTCATATATCCAAATATTAAATTTTTCAAATAGTAGAATCCTTTTGCCAAATGAAAAGAATTTCACTATCTGTATCCAGATATTACATTTTTTAAATAGTAGAATCCTTTTGTCAAATAATTGCGCTATCAGAAGTTTTCTTGAACAGATAGAATTAAAAGGTTAAAAGAAATGGTTTAATTATGGTAATCCTTATCATCTGGCCAATATCCTGTTCTATAATCCAAACTATTTTCTTTCCAAGTAAATACGTTTACATAACTGAAACTCATTTTATCTTTGAAAACAAGGCCGACTAAACATAGGATATCAATTTCAGAAAGGTCCTAAAATCTCGAGAACTATTTTCCAACTCGAATTTTAATTGGTCCTTCGGAAAACGTGATGTGGTGCTTTAGTTACTACACTTAACACAGCGAGAAATGGACGATAGGGGGGGCATCTGGGATTTAAAATGGATTCTCCCCCCTTGTGCCATATCTCCAGAGATCACCGGCCAGATCATTTTCGTTTTTAGTATGAATGTAATAATAATATTTTCCTTTATTCCTAATAGATCCTATAATATTAGAAATAAATAAAGAAAATATTTTGTCGGAGCATTTGGTGTTACTGAATGCATTCAACATGAAAATGCTCCTCGTTCACATGTCTTGAATGATAATTGGCCCGATAAAAAGGAAGTGGGAAAACTAAAACATTCAATATATGCTGCCTTCACACCTAAAATGTCTTTACATATATTTGAATGCTGAGGCACACGCAAAAGAAACAGAAAAAAATATAAAAACCTTATAAATAAACAATCATTCCCTTATAAGCTTTATGAAATAGACATTCTTTATACATTGTTACCAACAAAAAAACTCTACAAATGATACATAACTATATGTGATTAAGAAGAATTTGTTCATGGACATATACATGATATGATATAAAAGTACATTTTTTTTAATGCATGAATATTTTTCGATGATATGCATTTAATTAGTTCCTAAGAGAATATATATAGGACAGCGTATAAAAAAAATACCTTATTATAAAAACGATTCAAGAATTTTGTTATTCTAAAAAATTAAATTTAAGATGAATTTATTTAAATTCATATATTTTTAACGGAATCCATGGGCGATGAACTGAAAAAAAATAGGATCTTGTTTTACTAAAATAAAAAATATATAAAATCACCTGATTTATACTATTCAAAGAAATTCCTTTTCACATTCATTAGACAGTATTCTATTAAATCACACTGGTACAGAAATGCCGTAAGTGTATAATTATGTACTCTTCACCACATGAAGAAAATAATACACTACGGTAGTTTCGTGAACTTATAGGAATAAGTGACGATTTTTTCAATCAGTTTCCAGCACCAAGTTTTATCTATTCTAATTTTGTATAACGAAGACATATCCAACAAGTATCCTCTGGTATCAAGGTGAATCGCAGTTACATACAACTCTATTTTACATTTACATTCTTTCAGAGAAATTAAATCTCAAAAACAATATGAAAAATTATTGACAAAAGAAATTAATGAACGGATATCTTCATGCAAAACTGGTATGAGACACAGGCATTACTCTCTTTTTCATAATATAGCCAGAAGTAAATTATTTACTACCAGACATGATAATTTCTGAAGAATTTTGATCATCCTTTACATTTTCCCGGAGAGTTCCATCCTGTTCGCAATACTAGGCATGCAGTTAATTCTAACAGTCAGGCCTTCTCCATCATGAGGTTCAATACTACACAGTATTCTGGAAGTTGTATTCCAGCTGTGATCAAGTTGTGGAATAATCTTCCTAATCGGGTAGTTGAATCGTTAGAACTTCAATAGTTCAAATTTGCAGCAAATGTTTTTTTTATGTTGAACAGGCTGACGTAAGTCTTTTTTATAGTTTATATATGAAAGATCTTGTTTTATTGTTGTTAATGTTTTTAAAATATTTTATTTTAATTGTTCATCACTTCTCCTAATAGTTTATTTATATCCTTATTTCGTTTCTTCATTGGGCTATTTTTCCCCGTTGGAACCCTGGGGCTCATAGCATACTGTATTTCCAACTAGTGATGTAGCTTACCTAATAATAATAATAATAATAATAATAATAATAATAATAATAATAATAATAATAATAATAATAATAATAATAATGATGAAGATAATGATGATGATTAACTTTCCTTAAATACACCCTGTTGCTTCCTGAAATATTTTATTAAAATATAGATGATGATGATGATGATGATGATAATTAACTTTCCTTAAATACGCCCTGTTGCTTCCTGAAATATTTTATTAAAATATAGATGATGATGATGATGATGATGATAATTAACTTTCCTTAAATACGCCCTGTTGCTTCCTGAAATATTTTATTAAAATATAGATCATGATGATGATGATGATTAACTTTCCATATTTTCCTGAAATATTTAATCAAAATGTATAAATTACCATAGTTAAGAAATCCTAATTTACAACGTCCTCCACATCTATAACCTACATCTGATGCTTTGGTTGAAGGGAAGTGGTGCAAGAGATGAACTAGCTATACCACCATTAGTGCAGCCTTTTCTTAAGAAAATAGTCTTTAAATTAGGCAAATTATATTCGACGACAGCAATATTTAATAAAGAACTCATTAAATGGGACGAAATTCCAGGAAAATTTAATCACCAACGTCTTAGTCATTACGATCCCATTATAATGATTCAATTCAATGTTTTCAACCCCTTTTCTAATTATTGTTTTATTTTATTAATTATTTTTTTCTTATTAATTCATTTTGCGGCTGAAATAAGTCATACGGAAATCTTTAAAACCATTTTCAAATTAAACGATTTAATGCATAATTGCGATGTATAGTTAAAGATTATTTTAACTTAATATCCGACATTGGTCTTTGATGAAGAAACTTTTTAAATTGCAATTTTATCACAAACAACGCATAACGCTACAAAAAAAAAAATAGAAAAAAAAATCGTTTTTTTTATAAATTTGTTATCACTTTCTGATAAGAACATTGAAAAGCGCTTCTCTCCACATGTTTTTCACCAATTATGAAAACTGATGATAAGCGTAAGGCAACAGGTAAAAAGCTTTCTTTTATTCAGTAAATTCCATGTATGTACAGTTGGACACAGGAATTCCTGGTACACCTCGCTGCGTAGAAGTGCAACCTGGTCACACTCGCCGTGCAGTATTGGGTGTGATAGGGTGTAATTTCTCAGAGCATGGTATACCACGGATTCCTGTGTCCAACTGTACGTGTTACACAGGATATAATCATGAGCAGCTGCTTGCATTACAGTGTCTTCAGAGGGAAAAACGGGGTTAATCAGACAACGAAGTTCACCACCATTCTTTTTTTCATATATAAAACTATAACTTTTCTCAAATTTCTAATGAAATATGAAAATGGACATTTAATTATTGTTATTATTTTGACAAGGAATTTAATACTCAGCATATCTATTTATATTCCAATATTTTTCACGAAGAGCAAAACTGCACAATTCGTAACATAAATTGCACTTTTTGCAATGTATATCTCAATTGTAAAATAAGGAGCAAGTGTCTGGCTATCGTGTATGTACATATACTGTGTGTGTATATATACTGTATATATATATATATATATATATATATATATATATATATATATATATATATATATATATATATATATATACACATACATACATACATATAATATATATATATGTGTGTGTATATATACATACATATATATATATATATATATATATATATATATATATATATATATATATATATATATATATATATATATATATACACTTCTATATAAATTTTCTCCTGAAACTGCAAAATCTAAAAACATCCTTACTGTACAGTTTGGAGCAAAAATGATCACCAAGAACCTGCTCATCCCAAAGAACTTGAATATTCTGATAATAGCGCTAAAGGAAAGGTGACTTTATTAATAAAAATGGAATTGAAAGTCTGTAATGAAATCGATACAAGTACTTCCAATGAAAAGAAATACAAGTTAATTTATCCTTTTCTACAGCAGAATAGCTATTTCCGATTTAGCAAACCTTGACTAACGTGGTGTAATTCTGTTTCCTCCACGCCTCACATTTTTGAAAGATGACGAAATTCATCCTTAAACCCTCGCTGTGGATGTGACGGTAGATTGCGCAAATATCCCAAGAATTGGATTGCCCAAATATCAAGATATTTCTATAGCGCAAATATCCAAAGATATGGATTGCGCAATCATACTCTAGGAATCAGAAGAAACGAACGAAAAGAAGATAATCTTTTATGGAATTCTAATAAGAAAGATCACTGGTATTTCCTGTTTGCGGATTTTGTTGGAAAAGAAAAAGAGGAAAATAAGTAATAAATCATGTTTTATTATAAATAAAATCCGAAACTAACTGAACAGAAATTAATATAAGACAAAAACTAATGGTTTTATGATTCATTGTTTAACTAACTGGAAGATCTGTAGCTGAATTTTTGGCGCCTGGTCCATCTTGGCTATAATTTTACTGAACTTGTATTACTACGAGTAGAGACGTCATAGCCACGTTCTCAAACTTTGGACTGTTGCCATAGATCCTGTATCGCGTTATCTCAATGTTGAAATGGAGTTCCTTTGCTAAATAGAGTATTTGAACATATTTTTTTCTTTCCAAATATAATGATTTATTTCTTATTAATTTCACTTCCTTTACTGTTATTCGCTATCTTTGACGTAAAGCACCTGGGCTTATAGCATCTTTCTTTTCCAACTGGGGTTGTGGCTTAGATGATAATAATAATGATAATAATAATGATGATGATAATGATAATAATAATGATAATAATAATAATGATAATAAATAATAAATACTACTACTACTACTACTACTACTACTACTACTACTACTACTACTACTACTATTAATAATAATAATAATAATAATAATAATAATAATAATAATAATAATAATAATAATAATAATAATAATAATAATAAAGGAATAAATTGAAATTCATCAGTAACAGATTTTTTCCCTGTGGAATCTTTCAGTGCATTTAATAATTTTCATGTAAAAGGTGAAGGGGCGGGGGTCGGTTGATATAGGCACCAGCACTGGGGAAAAAAATAACACTAAGTACCAGATAAAAGGACGATTATTTCCAGGAAAACTATTTTACAAAGGAACAGATGAATGTAATAATGTATCATATATTTCTTTCAAATATCGAACTTTCACTGTAATTATAGAATCTGTATTTGGGTCTTTCTAACCTCCTCTCTCTGTATATCTAGATCCAATATTACGTGATTCTATAGACAGTACTTTAAGATAATTAAAAATATCTGGTTTGAGGGCCTTTGCGTCAATAGGCGTAGGAGGAGAATACGATGATTACAGAGATACGTGCTGGATGACTAAAATTCCTATAACTATTACAAGACAACTTCTTATTTCCTTTCCTCACTGGGCTATTTTTCCCTGTTGGAGCCCTTGGGCTTATAGCATCTTGCTTTTCCAACTAGGGTTGTAGCTTGGGTAGTAATAATAATAATAATAATAATAATAATAATATAAAAAATAGTATAAACTCACTCAGTGGATAGAAATAAACACTGAAGAAAAGTGGGTAATGATCTCTATAATAGAAAGGATAACACTCCTCCATTATAGAGATCACTAAAAACTTTTGTTCTGAATCCTGTTTGATCAAGGCTAAAAATATTTACTTTACTTTTATTATTTTATTATTATCATCATCATTACTTGCTAAGCTACAACCCTAGTTGGAAAAGCAGCATGCTAAAAGCTCAGGGGCCCTAACAGAGAAACCAGCCCAGTGAGGAAAGGGAACAAGGAAAAATAAAATATCTTTAAAACAGAAACATTAAAAAAATATTTCCTATATAAACTATAAAAACTAACAAAACAAAAGGAAGAGAAAATTAATTCCTGACATATATCTCTTTCCTGAGCCATCTCTCCAACCTAACACAATTCTCTATTATAAAACATTTACTTCACCTTATCCTTCCCTCGGTATTTTTGCTGATTGTGTAAATATTTCCACTAAAAGGCAAACACACTTCCTTATCATAAATTCGATAGCGAATGAGACTGCAAGGGAAAATATCTACATGTTTTTATTCCCTTTTCTTAATCCATTTCCTTACACTAGCCTTGTCAAATACCTATTTTGAAAATAGGCAAACATGTTAATGCAAAGGTACATATAGATTATATGGAATAAATTGTACCAAAAACTAATGAATTCTGGGATTTAGTTGAACACCATCGACTTTTCAATTATACTTTTTACTTTGAGAAACGAGGGATGCAATCCACTAATAAACCATCATGTTACTTTAATACATGCTACCACAATGCTAAAGGGGATATGATCAGCTTAAGCATACAATGATAATGATATTTTACATCAGTTCAAAAAGCTGGACTACGTAATGCCTCAGGGAATATTACACTTTCCTACAATTATTCTTAGAAACTACATCTAATATTAAATTTTAATTAAAGTCATTATTGTAAACTGCTATCACTGACAGACAATATTGTGTTAAACGTTGTAAAATATTCTTATACACAACATATTCACATTTATGAGTGCATTGTAATACTGTTTAAGATGTCCATTTGAGTTTTAATTAATTTCAGATTTTTTATCATATTTCCCTGGCCTCTAGGGCCCCTTCCTCCAGGTCCAAGAACGCCTTTGGGAAATTATCTTCTCAAGAAGCAAATAAGAGTTGGATGAAATCAAACCAGCTTTAACTTCGTTAGCAAGACTTATGGTTTTTTTAATGGAATCAAAGCGGACCTTTTAGATCCTCTAGATAAATGATGAATTTGGAAACCTCATGGTATAGTGGGGGGACACTTTGCCGTAATGATATGTCAACTACAATTCATCAAATAACCATTTCTTAAGTCTTGAGTAAGAAGTACTGTATATACTTTACGGATTTGAGATAATTATCATTATTAGTTTGAAGGATAAGGGTTCAGTGACTTGAGAGAGAGAGAGAGAGAGAGAGAGAGAGAGAGAGAGAGAGAGAGAGAGAGCTGCTTCGGTGTTCTAGGAACCGTAAACCTCGGATTTCGGGTTAAATTTCCCTAAGCTCCGGCAAATGAGATTAACTCTTATTATAATGTCAAGAAGATTTATAGTCATATTAAAATTTTGGATTTCTGTTATACATACGCTTAATTCTAGCAATTCCCTTTTAAAACACATTTCTATTATGAGAAAAATGTACTTTTTCTATGTAATTTTCATGTAAAAATATATGCAAAATACGTAAACTATAAATAATGACTATAACTTATAAAAAAAATCGAGATTATCGTCTTTTTAATGATAAATATTTCATACAATTTTTCCCAAAACAAATCAAATTAGATTTCTAATTAAATTTTATTTTTTTTTTTTTCAGAGAAAAACGTTCAAAGACATTCATTTAATACCCAGGTATAACAGGATATCCAAAGTTGCAGAGCCTAGGGGTACGAAACCAGTGGCCAAAGGTCAAGGAATTCATCAATAATAAAAAGTTTCCCCATACGTAATTGTTAAAAGATTTTTGGTGTGAAGTAAAACTACTAGAATTTCCTTTGACATTTCCTGATAATTTATTGTTAAAATTGACAGTTATGGTAAAACATGAGGCTCAGTACTACACAGTATTCTCGAAGTTTTATTACAGCTGTGACCAAGTTGAGGAATGATCTTCCTAAGCAGGTAGTTGAACAGGTGGAACTTCAAACATTCAAAATTGCAGCGAATGTTATCATGTTGAATAGGCTAAAATAAGTCTCTTTTAATAATTTATCTATGAAAAATCTATTTTAATGTTACTGTTTTTAAAGTATGCTATTCTAATTGTTCATTACTTCTCTTGTAGCTTATTTATTTCCTTATTTTCTTTCCTCACTGGGTTACCTTTCCTTGTTGGAGCCCTGTATATATAGCATTCTACTTTTCCAACTAGGATTACGACTTAACTAATAATAATAATAATAATAATAATAATAATAATAATAATAATAATAATAATAATAATAATAATAATAATATAGTTTACGCGATGACTACCTATTCAGAAGCTAAGTCTAATAAGCACAACTGATTTATGGCACGTAAATACTGTACTGCAACATTGCCTTAAGGGAATGAATAAATTGCGTTTGAAAAGACAGCAATAATGCAAGTTAGAGCTTCATATTTTAAAGTTATTCTGAAAATTCCATAGATTTATTCTCAGGTTTGAAAGTAGGACAACAGTTATATACAGGTCGCTAGGAGATTTTCTTATCCTGCGATTTTTCTGATAAATACTGTATTGAACACATACATACATACATACATACATACATACATACATACACTCACACACACACACACACACATATATATATATATACATATATATATATATATATATATATACATATATATATTATATATATATATATATATATATATATATATATATATATATATATATATTTATATATATATATATATATATATATATATATATATATATATATATATCCATGAATACTGTTTATATTGTGATCTGTATCAATCTAACCCTCCAAATAAGCAGAGCAGACCCAGTTTCGATTCCTAGATGAGGATTAACCTAAATTAATCTCCCATGAAATCCAACTGAGGATAGTAAATTTAACACCTTTCAGCGCCATCATTTGTAAAGCGATTTATAGCAAGTAAATAGCAAAAGCTGACATGCAAACTGCTGCTATCACATTTTACGACAAAAATTTATGGAAATTATTTGCTGAAAAATTTTGTCACACTTAAAGTTTAATGTTCCCAGCTACGACAATTAACTTTAGTTGTATATGACGACAAATAGATAAACTTTTTTGCATTGTCGATAAGGAATATTTAAAAAACAATCGAACTTGTATAAAAAGCTAAGCCAGCACAAAAGAGATGGCCATATGAAACTTATAAAGGAATAAAAAAATAAAAAGAGCGGATTAGATCTATATACAGTATAAGAACTTAAGAAAAACTATCAGGAAATAATTTACAATAAAACATGAGAGACTAGACAAAGTGTCAAACAAAAAGAAAAACTATGCACTTAGTAAAAGAACTAATGAAAAAAGTGCATAAAAATAAAAACTACGGTGTATATTTAAAGGAAAATATACTTGAACGTATTATCAACTACAACCAAACCAAGCCTTTAGGATGTTCCCATCTAAAAGCTTCGGAACAGACCAAAGTTTGAACAAAAATCAACAAAGAACAAAACTGAATGTTAATTCTTAAATCGCCTAACCTCCGGCTTCCGTAATCAAGTTGATAATGGTAAAAAATGGTTTGTCAATTTCATCATCATCATCTCCTCCTACGCCTATTGACGCAAAGGGCCTCGGTTAGATTTCGCCAGTCATCTCTATCTTGAGCTTTTAATTCAATACTTCTCCATTCATCATGTTCTACTTCGCGCTTCATAGTCCTCAGCCGTGTAGTCCTGGGTCTTCCAACTCTTCTAGTGCCTTGTGGAGCCCAGCTGAACGTTTGGCGAATTAATCCTTCTTGGGGAGTGCGAAGAGCATGCCCAAATCATCTCCATATACCCCTCACCATGATCTCTTCCACATATGGCACTCGAGTAATCTTTCTTATAGTTTAATTTCTAATCCTGTCAATTTAGACATATAATTACAAGATTAGTCAAGAAGTTCGAAAACAACTTCTCAGACTGAATAAGTATCAAGCTAAAATTACTGCAATTATTACTGACTCACAAATGCTTGAAGGTCTATAAGGGATGCATTATTCTAAGGCTATACCAAGGTCTATAGGCCTATATGTAGAGATATGAATAGATGGTGCTAGGACAATTCGGTCCTGGACAATTCGGTCCCGGACAATTCGATCCTGGACAGTTCGGTCCCGGACAATTCGGTACTAGGACAATTCGGTACCAGAACAATTCGGTACCAGGCTTGTCATTTTCTAAAATCAGGAAAATATGATATTTCTATATTACATATTATGAACTACTTTTATATTTAATATCACCTCAATACCTAACTACTTAGTTTGGTTATTCACTAGTTGTTCATAAATAACATAAACAATCCACCTAACTATTTTATTACTAAACGATTACTTTGGTTATTCCCTTAGTTTAAAAAAATATATATAAAGAAAGCGACTTTATTAGTTTCTTTATTCCAGACTTTTTAGTCTAGTTTCACCCCATCATTCACACAATGGAGTCTTGCAACTGTATACAGTCGGAAAAAAGAAATTAGTTGAAAAGGAAAACTACGTGTACCAATAACATAAAGAAAATGCTGATGGTACGAAGATATATTGGCGTTGTGAAAGGCGGATGTGCAAAGCATGGCTTCACTCAGATGTTAATTTTCATGCGCTCAAATATATTGGAAAACAAATTCATAGCACAACTGCAGCTGAAGTGAGAGCAAAAGTTGCTACTGCAAATATCAAGGAGGGACAATAACAAGTCAAACATCTTCTCGTTCAATTCTAACAGAGGAACTAGGAAATTTAAATGAGTGCGCACTTACTGATATAACGAAACTAGCTTATATTAGTCG
>NC_090732.1:168634567-168647067 GCF_036898095.1 Palaemon carinicauda | reverse complement strand
TTTGATTGAATTATACACTATTAAAGAAAAAATAAAAACAGTTACTACTATTTGAAAAATCTGAGAAGATAGAAGACTACTTATGACAACCAAAGATTAATTAGGCACTAGCTACAGTAATAATATTTTAGCTCCAGCTCCAGGATGTACCTAAATGAAAGTCTCTGAGCAAGAAAGGACGTGGTAAGCCAAGAGAAACGTGGC
Organism: Palaemon carinicauda; assembly: GCF_036898095.1. Classification (NCBI taxonomy): domain Eukaryota; kingdom Metazoa; phylum Arthropoda; class Malacostraca; order Decapoda; family Palaemonidae; genus Palaemon; species Palaemon carinicauda. The sequence continues at coordinate 168,646,863 of NC_090732.1, read as the reverse complement.
TGATGACAATGCGAATGGAGCTTGGATCTGAGAAATTGGTTGAGCTCGGAGAAATGGCACAGGAAATAGACACTTGGCGTGAATTCATCGAAGTCCTCTGCATTGCGTGAGTGCCAGAGGATTAAGTAAGTATGTAAGTTATTGAGAGCTAAATGCCACTACGAACCCATTTCAGGCTCAACGATTTCAAGGTTTAAGTCATTTTTCATTGTGCTTTAAATCTCTACAGTTAATCTCAATTTCAAAGTAAGGATTTACCTTGAACCTAAAATGAATCTAAAAATAATTTCATTCCTTGAAGTAGATTTGTTTCGAATTTCCTGCTTCTTAGTTTAAATCTTAATATGAAATCATCATATTTTTTCCTCTATCTATTTTTAGTTTTGTAATATGCATGGGCTATTTCATTCTAATATTGCTATTAATATTAGCTATTTAATTCTAATATTCCTATTACTATTAGCTTTTAATTCTATTATAAACAGCACACACCCATATTAGATATTTAACTATATTCCTATTGATATTAGCCATTTAATTCTAATATTAATTTTTATATTAGTTATTTAATTCTAATATTCCTAGTAATGTTAGCTATTTAATTTGAACATTTCTATTGATTTATTCTAATTTTAAATATATCAAAACAATTCAACTATACTTTTATTTTGTTCTCCTTCAGATCATAATCACCAGACAATTTAATGTTGTTTGATTTATATTTTCTCGATGGGTGTGGTCGTAGCGTGACTTCCTATCATAAATCGAAATGACTTGCTTACTTTTTACAATCTTATCTTTTTGCTAAAATATCAGTTTACAGACAGATCGTTGGACAAATAGTCTTAAAACTTAGCGAAGTTAAGTAACATACCTTGACCAACAGCGGGGCAGGGGTATATGTCTATACACACATAATATACGCATTTCAAACAAGTCTTTTTTTCTTTCGATTAGGAGAGACGTCAGAATATAATTCTGATTCTCTGTAAGTCTAAGGCCAAGGGTGCTAGACCCCCGGACTATAACTATAACTATAACTATAACTTCCCCCTTTCTAATGGTAGAACAGACTCTTTAGCTATGGTAAGCAGCTCTTCTAGGAGAAGGACACTCCAAAATCAAACCATTGTTCTCTAGTCCTGGGTAGTGCCATAGCCTCTGTACCATCGTATTCCACTGTCTTGGGTTAGAGTTCTCTTGCTTGAGGGTACACTCGGGCACACTATTCTATCTTATTTCTCTTCCTCTTGTTTTGTTACAGTTTATATAATTTATAAAGAAGATATTTATTTTAATGTTGTTACTCTTCTTAAAATATTTTATTTTTCCTTGTTTCCTTTCTTCACAGAGCTATTTTCCCCATTGGAGCCCCTGGGCTTCTAGCATAGCATCCTGCATCTCCAACTAGGGTTGTAGCTTAGCAAATAATAATAATAATAATAATAATAATATATATATATATATATATATATATATATATATATATATATATATATATATATATATATATATATATATATATATATATATATATATAATATATATATAACTATAGTAAGGAGCCTTTTCCCCTTACCAGGATACAACCAGATCCTGTTCACCTTCTATTATCTAGAAAAATATTTATGGAGTGAGGTTGCTCGGCAACTCATTGGATTTTAGGGCTCCTGTGCTAATAGTGTTACTAAACGAAGTTCTGACCAGGCCCAATGTTGTCTCACTCTGATGATCAAAAGACCAGAGCTACGGTGAAAGAGAGAGAGAGAGAGAGGAGAGAGAGAGAGAGAGAGAGAGAGAGAGAGAGAGAGAGCTCGTAACTTACTAAAAATATACTATGGTTAACGTTTTTCTTCACTGAAATAAAAACACATTGCATCATGTATTTCAAATATTCAAGGCTCATTAAAACGTTTTGTATTATAATTTTGTTCTCTTATTCAGTTTCTTCGTAAGTTTGCAGTCTACGAAATATCATTCGGCCTCACCAGTTTAGGTATATATTAAAAAGATTGAAATAATGGATAAAAGAGTGAAATATGATCGGCATTTCGAAGAACATGCTTCGGTGAAATGCCAACGGACAGAGATCAATAAAATGATGCAAAGTCAGCCATAACAGGACGATTGTGAAGCAACCACTAAAGGCCGGTGACTCCAATGCAGTCCCTCCATGGCTTAGCATCGATTTAGTTGCTCTGTATCGATTAGGACCGTGGTAGCAAACAACATACAAGCGTTAGTTTATCTTTCCAAAAACTGGCAAAATGAATAACAGTATGGTTAGCATAATGTTTTCTTCCAATTTTTTACAATGAATATTCACAACTATCTCTCCTTCATCAGGTATAATCTCTAAGACTGTAAACCTGTTTATGCGCTCTAGAATCAAATCATCCTTTTCACTACTTTGTTGTCTTAACTCTTCAATGTCATATTTGGGATGAAGGTGAATTCAGTGAGTCCTTATGCATCTCGTGGGTGCCAGAGGATTAAGAGAGCAATTAGTGGAATATGAAAAGGTAAAATTACTCGCAATAACGAAAACCTTTCCTGACAAGTGACAAAAAACAGTGGCAGGTTATCTTTATCTGTTCATGGAGCTGAAACTCAAATGGAACCTATGAGGTGGCAGACCTTTGTGACTGTTCATATCCTGTCTCATAATAAGAAGAACAAGTAACTCGAGGAAACGTATGGCTTCATTCTTAACCATAGGGTAAACGGCTTCTTACTCTGTGTTTTGAGCCTCAATGCATATTTCTTTTTGTATGTTTGAAAACGACAATGAAACAGGTACCGTGACTCTAATTCTAATTTTCATCATACCCTTAGTCTATATGGAAAAAAAGGGTTCTATAAACAAGGCGACTTTCTTTCAGTGTGTAGGATGAAACCGTTATTTTAAGTTATTGTTTACCGTTATCTTTCTTAATCTGGATATCAGTATTAATGAAAAACACATGCCTTCAAAATGATACTAAGAAATTTAATTTGTTTATATATATATATATATATATATATATATATATATATATGTATATATGTGTGTGTATATATAATACATATATATATATATATATATATATATATATATATGTGTGTGTGTGTGTGTGTATAATACATATATATATATATATTTATATATATATATGTATATATATATATATATGTGTGTGTGTGTATGCATATATATAGATATATATATATATATGTATATATATGCATATACATATATATATGTATATACATATACATTACATATATATATACACATAAATACATACATACATACATACATACATGTATGTATACTGAATACATACAATGCAAAAGTCATATCCAAGTATTCAATTAAAAAAGATCCAAACTATTGCAGTTCATAAAAGCGTGCTTCAAAACATGTTTCACTCTTGTAATACTTTGGATTAATAACTGATCATGTGGCCTCAGTAAAAGAACATTTTTCTTTTTGGTTCAATATCAATCACCTCTTCGACTCAAATTATCCTAACTACGAACTCTTTCTTTTTTTTTTCTATTCGCTTCATTCGTAAAATGACGAGAATGAAAGGATTGATTTCGTATACAAAAGTTCAATCTCCCAGAAACAGTTCTTTCTAATTCTTTTTATTTCCTTCCCCAACACTTGTTCCAAGCAGGTGTCGGTTGTGGATAGGAGCATTCAGTGATTGTACCACTTAATAAGTCGTGTAAGTTCACAAAACATCATTCAATCTATCTTGTTCATAATTCCCCCTCTTTTGCGGCTACTATTGTTGTTGTTGTTATTGTTGTTGTTGCTGTATTATTATTATTATTATTATTATTATTATTATTATTATTAGTAGTAGTAGTAGTAGTAGTAGTAGTAGTAGTAGTAGTAGTAGTAGTTAGTAGTAGTAGTAGTAGTAAGAGTTGTAATCATCATTATTATTATTATTATTATTATTATTATTATTATTATTATTATTATTATCATCATCATCATTACCCAAGCAACAACCATAATTGGAAGAAAAGTATGCTGGAATCCTGAGGGTTCCAATTGGAAAAGCAGCTCAGTGCGGAAAGTGAATAGAAATGTAACGAATAAACTATACATGAGAAATTAAAAAAAAAATAGAAAATATTAAAATCAGTGACAACGGTAAACCAAGTTATTTATAAAGTAAAATGAGGCTTATGTCAACCTGTTCAACACAACAAAAAATATTTACGATTTTGAAATACTGAAGTTTTAATGATTCAACTACATTATTAGCATGATCACTCCACAATCTGGCCACAGCTGGAATAAAACTTTTAGAATGCTAGGTAGTAATGTGCATTATGAAGGAATGTCAAGAATGTTTGAATTAACTACATATCAGATAGTAGAGTCTGGGAAGATCTGAATTTGAAATATGAAAAATAGTATGCAAAAAAAAAGAACTAATTCAAAGACAGTGCCACAGATTAATATCCATATAGGAGATAAGGGATTTAAGAGACCACTAGTATTAGACTAACAAATTAAAATGAAGGCCAGAGAGGAGAACAATATTCAAAACATGGCACTAATTAAGAATTAAAACATTTCTTCAGGATAGATTGATCACTCACACTCTGAAAAGACTTTCTCAGTAAGAAAATTGATTGCAATTGAAGAAGAAAAAGCCTGAATGCGTTTTCCAAGATGTAAATTTGCTATCATGAATCACACCTAGAATTTAGTTTTAGTTATACTGTATCATTATAAACATCTCCTCCTACGCCTATTGACGCAAAGGGCCTCGGTTAGATTTAGCTAGTCGTTTTTATCTTGAGCTTTTAATTTAATACTTCTCCATTCAGCATCTACTTTACGCTTCATAGTCCTCAGCCATGTAGGCCTGGGTCTTCCAACTCTTCTAGTGCCTTGTGAAGCCCAGTTAAAGGTTTGGTTGTACTGTATGCAGTAAATTATGTGAAAATCAATATTATAACGATTGTCGTATTAGCAAATTCCTTAATCGTAATAACTTATTTGAAATGAGGACCAAACTTGAATGAGCAGAAATCCCATGAAAAAATTTTCTCTTTCATAGTCAACATAAAAGATCTTGCTTGAGGGTACACTCAGGCACACTATTCTATCTTCTTTCTCTTCCTCTTGTTTTTTTTTTTTTTTTTTTTTTTAACAGTTTTTATAGTTTATATAGGAAATACTTATTCTATTGTTGTTACTGCTCTTAAAACATTTTATTTTTCCTTATTTCCTTTCCCCATTGGGCTATTTTCCCAGTTGGGGCTCCTGGGCTTATAGCATCCTGCTTTTCCAGCTAAGGATGTAGCTTATCAAGTAATAATAATAATAATAATAATAATAATAATAATAATAATAATAATAATAATAATTTATCACAAAACTCCATGTAGGTTTTATGGAATTTCCACTGAACAGTTATTGTAAGAAAATAGGTTACGTGTGCAATAACAGATCATTCATATTTCTACACATATTTGCAATCGAGCAGTTGCAATTCCAGCAATAGAAACTTGTTGTGCAACGATTTCTATTCATTGCATATGCTGTTGTAAGGGGAAATATACTTGATATATATAGTTATTTTTTACCTCTTGTCTTGTTCTCTTCTTTCTTATTTTATCAATTGCCAAAAGGGATGAAGCTTTTTATGATCCCTCTTCGTTATTCCATTTAAAATGTTTTTTAAAGATAAGACATAATAGAAATATGAAAAAAAGCATAATTATTTAAACAAAGATATTTATTAGTTACTGGAAAAATAGAGAGAGAGAGAGAGAGAGAGAGAGAGAGAGAGAGAGAGAGAGAGAGAGAGAGAGAGGGGGGGGAGAGAGAGAGAGAGAGAGAGAGAGAGAGAGAGAGAGAGAGAGAGAGAGAGAGAGAGAGAGAGAGAGAGATTGACTATTACTTATAAGAGTGATAGATATACGGAGATAAAAGGCTTTAAGAAATATCTAAAATGACATATTTCCTGAACCGATATGAAATAATATACAGTACAGTACATTGTGAAAAGGGTTCACTGTAACATTCACTCAGCACAACTTTCTGCCTTAAAGCTAAAATAATATAAAAGACAGCATGCAGCATAAAAAAGCAATATTTTTTCATATACCAAGCTTGGATTTTCTTTACTCGTATTACATTTTCCTCCCTTATCTCAACAGGAATATCGTTTTGTAGAGAAGAGAAATAGCCGAATTTGAAATCCTATAGATCTCTTTAAAAGTTGAATTTTTCACAACTATTACAAAATAATAAAATATGGCTATGATGAACAAAAGCGCCGGTTAAGATACAGTATGATTAAATACTTGTGGCCTACTTAAGAACTGTTAACCTATACTACCTCACTCTTCCTCAGGCTCCAATTGTCCATTTTTACGTAAACAGCGTAAGTTCTTATTTGCCAGGATTCATTTCAGAATTATGACCAAATTATCTCTGTATATCACCTGTGAGAGAGAGAGAGAGAGAGAGAGAGAGAGAGAGAGAGAGAGAGAGAGAGAGAGAGAGAGAGAGAGAGCCATCTGCATACCAAAACAGCGTTCAAGCTTGCTCGTTAACTTTCTGACACTTAATGAATTTTATAGTGTTATTTAGTAGAGGCTCAATGGATGGAAGAAAACATGAAAAGAAAACTAGAATGGCTTAAGATAATAGGAAACGAAAAAAAGAATTAATAACCTCTGAAAGTGGGACAGGTTTTCCGATCACATTTATCTACGACCAAGAAATAAAGTGATCTGTTTTGCTGCAATCAACTTCCCACGCCATATAGTTCATAAGAATAAAGTACTTTTAGGCCTAATTAGTGTTTGTGTTATTCGAAATTCTCCAACAAAACAAACAACAAGATCGGCATCCATGAGAAACCTTGACGCATTCATAATCTTTGCTTCAAATCCGGAAGGCGGAAAACTTTTTACGTCTCAGCATTAATGAACATTGTATAATCTTACACCTCATTTCTATATGATGTAAAATTAAATAAATTGCGGAATAAATGGTACTTTGAGTTTTGTCTATTTGAAAATTAAGTCAATCAGCTTCTAAATATATTCCAGAGGTGAATTTAGGAACATAATTTCTCATTCTAGTTATAGTATTCGCAGGCACATCAAAGCTATTGCTAAATGATAATAAAATCAACGTGGCTAAATCAGAGGTTGTGAGAATGGGACATGCTGGAGTAGAAGGTATAAGATATGAAAGTCAACCTAACAAGATTTCGCCACATTTACGACTAACCAAAATTATTAAAAATAGTATATCTCTTGGAAAAAAAGAAATTTCTTAAAAGCTGAAGTCGACAAATCAAGTACTATGTACGAGTATATTTTGCAAAGAATAGTTATCAAATAGCCTTATACCATACAGTATAATTATCTTTTATATTCTATTAGCGAGTTCAGTTTAATCTATTGAAGAGTATCCTGACATAATAACGGAACAATACCTATAAGCCTTCGATATTTTGTTAATAAAGTGTGGCGAAGAATAATTTTTATTCAATAACGAGAGCAGATTCGTGATAAGACATTGGGCCTTTAGTTCTGGGGCATACCTGTTTGCTAAATCGAGTTTAATAATAATAATAATAATAATAATAATAATAATAATAATAATAATAATAATAATAATAATAATAATAAGATATCCACAATAACAGTAAAAGTATATACATCATTGATAACGACATAAAAAAAAGCAGCATATATTTCAGAAGTGATAGGATTAATCTATCGAAGGAAGGATTATTATGTATGGCCTAAGAGTGTAAAGTCATTATGGCAATATGAGTAGTAATCGTATTCATATTAAATTCTTATCACTAAGTTCTTGTTATGTAAGCACTGAGGAATCTTCTAATACGCTTGCAAATCTAATGCGCTGTGTTTTTAATTCTGACGTCAGAGAAATGTAAGGCGATGTAGGAAAAATCACGCTTACGTATCATGCTTACGTGGAGATTAAAAAGGAAGTGACGTCATTTGAAAAGATTCTAAATTCTTTGTTAATTATGTTTTCTTTCTATCTTATTTCTCTTACTCTTGTTTTTTTTTTTAAGTTTTTATAGCTTATGTATGAAAGTTCTATTTTAATGTTGTTACTGTTTTTTAATATATTTTATTTTAATTGTTGATTTCATCTCTTATAATCCATTTATTTCCTTGTCTCCTTTCCTCACTGGGTTATTTTTCCCTGTTGGAGCCCTTGGACTTATAACATTTTTTTTTCAACTAGGGTTGTAGCTTAGCTAATAATAATAATAATAATAATAATAATAATAATAGTAGTAGTAGTAGTAGTAGTAGTAGTAGTAGTAGTAGTAGTAGTAGTAGTAATAATAATAATAATAATAATAATAATAATAATAATAATAATAGACTGTTTTATCAAGAAAAGGAATATTTTTAGTTACCTCCTATAAGTTTAAGAAAACGTAAAGTTCTATTACAAAGATCCTTACAAGAAACTCTTTGGGAACGAGGTATTGTAAGGTATCACACGACACAGTTATATAATACGGACCAAAGGAGTGGTATATTTCAGACAAGTTGAGCATTGAGGAGGACATTTCTTGTCAGTCTAAGTGAAGAACAACTTCCTCGAAAGTTAAGCTCTGGCTCGTGATAGTCTAATATTTCTGTTCTCTAATACGTCTCTGATCTCGATAATTAACGTTGTTGTGTTTTAATTAGTAAAGTGTTAATATACAGTAACTGTCAAAATGTTGAACAGCTTTAAGTTCTATGTAAAACAGGCTGACATAAGTCTCTCTTTATGGTTTATATAGTTTTTAAGGTTGAATATATTTGCGGCCATTGGATTTTAGATTAAAAGGTTAAGTCCTCATACCGCTGATCGATATTTTAAATAGCTACTTTATGATAAGTTAAGTTTTATTTCAAAGCAAAATGTTATAAACACAATATAACATACGGTCTTCCCTCGCTTCCAAGCAAATTATTAATATCCTCTTTATTTATGAATTGCTATTTTGAGCAGAGTTTATATAGTTTATCAATTTTCTTTATCCTTCATTCTTCATCGACACATGAGCATTCAGTTATTGAAAAGATTTCTGGAAAGGTTCAGTGGCTATTAGCTTTATAACAACAACAACAACAACAACAACAACAATAATAATAATAATAATAATAATAATAATAATTCAAATCCTTGCTCCATATATATAAAATATCAGACAAGGCCATGATCGGAAAAGCCAACATAAAAATTCCTTCAAGAATCAGTCATTTGTTGATTTTATGTGATGCTATTAAAACAGTTTTAACCATCTAATTGTTTATGATCACTGTCTTTACCCATTTCGCCAAAAAAGATGTAAACAGAATATTTCGTAACAAATTTATATACTCAAGCAGCTTAGCTTAAACCTTAGATGTCAGGATACCAGAAAACCTCAAATACATCAACTAACCAGCTTAAAATGAAGACAAAAAGGAAGATGAAAATGGAAACGAGGAGGAAACTGAGTAAGTTTCCTCGGAGTTACTATAGCAACGAGACTGTCAGGAGCAGAGAAGATAAATTTCCTACAATGTTCTTTGATGGTTTCAATATAGACGTTAACGAAAACATGAATCATTTCATCGATGCAATAGACGTTTTTATTCGCTATTGTTTTGAGTCTTATATGATTAGGTATCAACGTTATTTGCTATTTACTGTTTTGTTTTTCATCTGACCTAGTATCAGCTATGCTAACATAACAAAATAGAACAAAACTGATGTTTGTGATGTAGTAAACAGAAAACAATTCTTCCTATCCTTTTCGTGGAATATCAAATTCTTTAAGTATTGAAAACTGATTTGTACCAGACAGCATACAAAAGATGTCTGAGAAGAGAGAGAGAGAGAGAGAGAGAGAGAGAGAGAGAGAGAGAGAGAGAGAGAGAGAGAGAGAGAGAGAGAGAGAGATTTTGTTTCCTTAAAAAATATAGCAATAAGTTACCAATTGATAAAATATTCTTAACATTTTTATCTTCGAATGCTGTACTTTCGTGCGGCTTGAAAATATTTCCTAAAAAACATCGATGGGTTAGAAACTTTTTATATACTATAATTTAAGAGGTACCAATATCTTATACATCTTATTTGTGAAATCGATAATTTAATATTTATGTAATATGTGAGAGATGTTCTCTCTCCACCTCCTTATATCTTCTTTGGGTAATCACAGGAACACAATTGGCTAGATTTTAGTTTTCTCATACTGTAGGACATTCTAGTTTTAAATTTTTAAACATTCGACCTAAGGTTCATTTGGATGTAATAGTTTCCTTATTTACTTGACAATAAATTTAAGACAAACTATCATGCATGAGCCCAGTGTTGCATGAAATCCTACCAATAAAATTATGCTAAAACTAATGTAATTTTTTTTCCAGAAAACACAAAACTCATTTAAAAAAAAGTAAGTTCTACATCTGTTGCATTTACTCTGTTCAATGACATCTGTTGCAATTACTCTGTTCAATATGTGCAATTTGTTTCTGAAATAATGCAAGGAATAAAAGTTTGCCGACGTCATTGCAGAAATTACAGTAAAGGTGAGTTCTTTCGTCCTTCGGCCTGATTCCAATTCCCTCTATGGAGGTTGACCGAAAAAACAGAAATCATTGCCTTATTTTCTTAGCCATTGCTTGTTAAAGACCAGCAGAAAAAGAAGATTCAAGCAGAAAATGAACAGAAAAACGTTCAGCTTTTCTAATCTTTATAATTAGCTACAACTAAGATCCAGTTTCATTCATAAAAAGAAGCAGTATTATTATTATTATTATTATTATTATTATTATTATTATTATTATTATTATTTGCTAAGCTACAACCCTAGTTGGAAAAGCAGGATGCTATAAACCCCAGGGGCTCCAACAGGGAAAATAGTCCAGGGAGGAAAGGAAATAAGGAAAAATTAAATATTTTAAGAACAGTAACAACATTAGATTGAATATTTCCTATATAAACGATAAAAACTTAACAAAACAAGAAGAAGAGAAATAATAAATAATATGCCGAGTGTACCCTCAAGCAAGCTAAGTGTAACCCAAGATAGTGGAAGACAATGGTACATAGGCTATGGCACTACCCAAGAATTGAGAACAATAGTTTGATTTTGCAGTGTCCTTCTCCAAGAAGAGTTGCTTACCATAGTAACTAGTATTTAAGGTCTCTTCATCATAAGAATATCAATGGAAGCATGTTCTACTAACTTTTCCTAATCATATATTTTTTGGTAAATCTAAGACAACAAAAATTAATAATTTTCTTTATTTGATTGGATATTTATGTTCGCAACTCTATTCATATTTTAGATTAAATCAATTTCTTTTCCTTTGCCGTGTTAATGATTCTATACAAGTACGCATAGAGGATACCATATGTCACGAATATCCCTATACTTTAATTCTATATACAATAACCGAGAGAGAGAGAGAGAGAGAGAGAGAGAGAGAGAGAGAGAGAGAGAGAGAGAGAGAGAGAGAGAGAGGGGGGGGGCATAGCGTTTACACGATTGTTATGAACCTAGTTAATAAAAATGTAAATGTAATACTCAAAATAATGCCCCACCCTCCAAATCATCCTTTAATTCTAATATAACTATTTTCTAAACATAACAAGATCGGTATGTATACATTTCAGACACACCCAAACAGGAAAGACCTTAATTAAAGAAAAAAAAATATTTTCTTCATGATTCACTAATTAAGACTGCAATACAATAAAACGATCAATCAAATTGCCCATATCAAATTATGGCCTCACAATATAGCCCACTGGCGTGACACTATAGCGTATTTCACCTGCAAACATAACATTTAATTCAATAATAAAAAAAAAAAAATCTTTGAAAATCATCAACTAATCTCCTCCGCTGATTTCTTAAAAGGGTCGATTGAAAAAGCAATCTTTATAATTGGTGCACAAAACCTTTATGTTCACCACAGCGGAGAGGTATAGCACGCGACAGGTGTCGACCGTCAGCCATCCAACTTTTTTGCTTCGGATGGAATGTCCGACAAAAATTGATCGGAAGCCTGGCGAGTCTTCCCTCAAGCTCTTTCTCCACTCTCTACGCGTTCCTCCTAAGTCCTTCTACACCTACTCCAAGGGTTCAAACTTGCAAGGAATGTTTTTATGTTAAATAGGCTGACGTAAGTCTCTTCTTATAATTTATGAGATATGTTTCAATGTTGTTACTGACCTTAACATATGTTAATTTAATTTAGCATTACTTCCCTTGTAATTATTTATATTCTTA
>NC_090732.1:168612067-168629567 GCF_036898095.1 Palaemon carinicauda | reverse complement strand
CTCAAGAATACCTCTATATTCTAAATTCTATATCCATAATTTTATGATATTATTATTAATGAAATGGAATTGACATGTTGAATTGGGAATTGGGAATCAACCAAATGTATCAGAAAATCCATGAAGATAATTTAAAGGAATAATAAAAGCGAGAAACCTACTAAATGAACACATATAATCAATATATACTGTTCACAATTCATATCGGTATTTACAGTGGAAAAAGGGAAATCTAAATTTTGAAATTAATATTTCAAACATTATAAATTTAAAAATATTGAATAAATCAATAAATAAATCAATTTAGAACAAAGTTTTATTTACATCTTTATGACCAGTTCAAGAAGGAATTAGGAGAAAAACAAAAATGGATAAATTAACTACTAGTAAAGACTGTTTTCTACAACTAAAGTATATAGAAATTTGCCTCATATTTTGATCAATCTGAAGGAAATAAAGTTCTCTTTTTTATGTTATTTTTTCTGTTTGTATTTAATCACAACTTCCTTCACTAGTATACGATGACAATTTTAGGCAAGCAAAGGCAATTGTGATCAGTGTGAAGCTTTCAATTTACTTATTTTGTCTTTATTTTCCCTCCATAAATCTTCTAAAAATATATTTATTAATGTTGATCTTTCGAAAAATTCTTGGCCTTATTCAGTTCCGAAAGTGGTTGAAGGTTTTTTTTTACGAAAATAAAAATAATAATAATAATAATAATGATAATAATAATAATAATAATAATAATAATAATTATCACTAGTCCCGTATATAAGAGACAAGTTGAGAAAGCTAATGTTATTTTGGTTTGTTTAAAATTTAAGAATATACTGAAAATTACTTGCATAAATGATATTGATCAGTAACAATAATAAATTTTTGCCTCCTTTTCAATACATAATCCTTAATGGCCAAATTTTCATTTACTTGAAGAAAAATGATTATTTTGAAGATTTGTCTCAAAAAAAGTAATTGTTCAAGTTGTTTTACTTATCTGAATCTTCTGTGGATGGATAACAAATTAAATGGGTGGGGACAGGGAGCGACATTGGGTAACGACTGCATCTGTCTATTGTTATGCAAAAACTGACAGACGTGTTGATGTGTCTGTTAATCTTATTTCCTTTCGACATTTCAGCGGCAATAACACGGACTGCAGATGGTCCGATAGCCAAGTTTTTGCTAACAGTAGTTTTTAAGATAAGAAACCACAGGTTTAAAGGTTTAAAGGCTACTCACGAATGCCAGAGGCAAGGGACAGTGACATTGCCCAATCAAGAAGGACAATGCCCAAGAGACTGACCATCTATACATATGATCAGTGCCCTAGGACTAAGGAGGGCCAGGTAATAGCCCCCTGATGACTCAGCAAATAGACCTATAGGCTCCCAAACCCAACCCCCATCCTTAGGTCACAAGGATAAGAAGGATGAAGCGACCAAAGAAATTAACGAGTTTGAGTGGGAATCGAACCCCAGTCTGGTGTTCACCAGTTAGGGAGGTTACCACAAACTCAGGGAGGTTGACAACTTGGGTTGAGGTATTGTAAGAAAAAAAAAGATTCCAGAAGTATTTTTTTTCTCGAAAAGAAAGCATTTGAACGCACATAAGAAATTCAAAAATGTATTATCTTTGATTAAATCGTATTCATAGTGCATATCTGGCCATTTCTTTATTGATAGATATAAAAAAAATGCATAAACATTTTGGACAAATTTGTAATAGAGACTTTTTTCCTACTCTTGAAAGGACGACCAGAAACTCGTGCATGATATTTGAGGTAGATTGTAAGAAATAAGACAAGCATAGAGGACGAATTGAGCGTTGGAGATGTGGGTCAAATGCATTAGCTCTCTCGATGGCAAGTTTTATTCGCTGTCTCTTTCATTCCTCTTGTTCCATGAATCGTGAGCTCCTTTCTTGCCGTTTTTTTTTTTTTTTTTTACTTTTTTTTTATTTTCACTTGTAGCCTCTCACTTTTCAAAACATTTTCCCTTCTCTTCCTTAGAAAGAAAAGATAGGTTTTAGGATTCCCCTATCAATATTATTTGCATTTGATAAAATAAGAAACATACTTTTTTAAAGTTTATATATGAAAGACCTATTTTAATGCTGTCACTGTTCATTTTAATTGTCCATTACTTCTCTAGTAGTTTATTTATTTCCTTCTTTCCTTTCCTCACGGGGCTATTTTCCCTGTTGGAGCCCTTGGGCTTATATCATCCTGCTTTTCCAACCAGGGATGTAACTTGGCAAGTAACAACAACAACAATAAGATTAATAATAATAATAATAATAATAATAATAATAATAATATAGTGTATATACTGTATAAGTATACATGCACATTTACATACACGGGTATAATTGTTTGCCTTGATATCATAAAGTCCCTGGCTCGATTACGGTCTTGAACCACCAGTCACCCAGCTATGAATAGTACCATTGTCAGTTTAAGAGTTAATAAAAAGTCATGCGGCCATGAATCTCATTTCTAGACTTGCTGAGTTTCACAATGTAGTGCCTTACTATTCATCTGGCTACAACAGTTCCTTCCCCTATCAATAGTGTGTGTGTGTGTGTATACATACATATATATATGTATATATATATATATATATATATATATATATATATATATATATATATATATATATATATATATATATATATATATACACACACACATATATATATATATATATATATATATATATATATATACATACATATATATGTATATATATAAATATATATATATATATATATATTATATATATATACACACACATATATATATATACACACACATATATATATAGTGTGTATATATATATATATATATAGATATATATATATATATATATATATATATATATATATATATATATATCTTCGGTGAAGGCAGCAACAGCTAGTAATGAACACGAATATCATAGTATGGATAGGGAAAGAGTAGTTCAAAATATCCTTATTATTCCCAACGTTTCGCGATTCTTAATCACATTGTCCAGGGTTACAAATAAAACATATACAAAAGAATTAAGAAACGGTTAAAAATGTTTACAAATTCATTCAAAACAATAAAAATCAGTTGAAATTTAAATGAAAATTAAAAGGAATATATATATATATATATATATATATATATATATATATATATATATATATATATATACATATATAAATATATATATATATATATACATATATAAATATAAATATATATATATATATATATATACATATATAAATATATATATATATATATATATATATATATATATATATATATATATATATACATATATATATATGTATGTATATATATATATATATATATATATATATATATATATATATATACATATATATATATATATATATATATATATATATATATATATATATATATATAAATTAAACAAAGTAGTGGACCCAATCTCCCAGAAGCGTAGTGAGAAACTGTATGCCAATAAGAGTTAGAAAACAAACCTTAGAAAGCTATGACAAATATAATTGAACGGAAGAAGCTTCGGTATCTAACGACGGAATTAGTCGTTTGATTAATATGAATTCAAGAAGAGGTTATTAGACACTTGACCAATGATGGTAAAATCTTTGTTGTCAATATTTTGTTTGCACATTTTAACATTATTCCGAATGATATATATATATATATATATATATATATATATATATATATATATATATATATACATATATACATATACAGTATATATAGGTGTATATATATAATATATATAAATATATATATATATATATATAAATATAATATATATATATATATATATATATATATATATATATATATATATATATATATATATATCATTCAATTTATATAAAGCAGTAACAAAACTTTAAGGAATTCATCCACATTTATACAAAAACTTTTTACACGCTGGCATGAACTCGGGAGAGACTATGTTTTAAATTTTATCTCGAAATATACAGGAATGGAAAATTTAACCCAAATGAGGTAGCCTTTTGAAACTGGCAACAAGATAGCAATAATAATAATAATAATAATAATAATAATAATAATAATAATAATAATAATAATAATAATAATAAATTAGACTCGTTGCATTTTTCCGAAAACAATCACTTATCAAAAGCATATATACACTGCTTCCACATATCACAACACCAAAAAGTCAGCGTTAAAAGACTGCCCTCAGTGACGTTCGATAATATCCTTTTAAAAACACCGGATTGTTTGAGGACACCTAAAACCTCTACTATATTAACTTGAAAACTTTGTAAATAGAAAATTACGGAATTGGAGATGAAAAAGAATTCGCAAGTCCAAAAATTTAAGGAACTCAAGGAGTCTAAGCAGTCATCACAAAATAGTTCGGGTTTACCATATCACACCCATCAATATTTCTCATTCTAATAACATTTTAATATACGTTTCAATACATGAAATCTTTATCTATATCTGATGTCTCGGCACTTTTTATGTTCTCCATCTCCAGTGAAGGTCCTTAATGAACTGAACAGTGGAAAATTTCATGGGATATCTAAAAAGGTTATTGTAATATTTTTACCTTTACTTGAACTCTCGAGTTCTTGGCTACGCCATAGAATCCATTCCATATTCAGTTAAAAAAGCCACATTTAATTTTTCTAGTCTGGGTATATCGGTATTGATCACTTCAATTCAAAAGTTCAAAATTGCAGCAAATGTATTTATGTTGAACAGGCTGACTTAAGTCTTTTTACAGTTTTTATATGAAATATTTGTTTTAATGCTGTTAATGTTTCTAAAATACTTTATTTTAATTGTTTATTACTTCTTATATCGTTTATTTATTTCCTTATTTCCTTTCTTCACTGGGCTATTTTTCCCTGGTGGAGCCCTTGGGCTTATGGCATCTTGGTGTTCCAACTAGGGTTCTAACCTAGCTAGTAATAATAATAATAATAATAATAATAATAATAATAATAATAATAATAATAAAAGTTAGCATTTTCGGTAAACATTGAAGACAAAATCCATAAAGGGTGGATTTTATTATGCTAACTGATACCAAGGTGTCTATCCTTAATAGTTACACTTCACTACCATTCATTGCAATTTTTTTCACTGCTTACGTGTTTTGTATTGATAGACTCTAAAAGTCCTCCAGGACTGAAATCATTTAAGGAATGTTCTACACCTAACAGATATACCCTACACTTTCCGGGATAGGAATACGAATGAGCTGTGTTCTGGTACAATAATGTATAGCTTTTTTGAACTTTTAAATTTCCATTCTGAGTCGGGTTTGAAACGGAAGTTATACGTGGTTAAATGCAACAGCTAAAAGGCTAGAATTTCCACCTTCCATTACAAGTCACGTGAGTTCAAATTGCTGACAGGACGTTTATGATTACAAAGCGTACCCTTTTGAAATTTTAATCATAAAATTATCTTGAAAAAAAAAAAACACCGTCTGTTATAAAAACAATTTTGGCCAATAATTTAACAGATCATCTAAAACTTAACTATAGTTCTCTAACTGGTACACAAAAATATCGATTACAAACTTACATTAAATTTGAAAAAATTCCATAAAGGTTAAATACCTTCTTAATCAAAAGAAGATAAATGTATACAGCGTAAACATCGAAGAATACGAAATTACAACCTAGTAAAGGAATAAATGCAACTGATTTCTAATCCATTCCCATAGTCGATTAAACAGGGAAGATGTTTAACTCAAACGGTAATCGTAAATTCATATTTAATCTTACATTTTCTGATCTATTTGTTAAAAGTAGTCCATTACAAATTCCCAATTGATTTATAATTCCAATCACAGTTCTTACAAGTTGATATAAAACCTGAAGCTGGAGGAAGGAAAGTATTATTGATATATCCAGGGCATATTGACAAAACGGGTTATTCATCTATTGGCATTTCTTCAGATATCCTCATATAAAGCAAGTAAAATATATGCTTGTCTTACATATTTGCATGAAGGTTTAGACTCCTCCTCACTGCTGTAACTATAATTAATATTACTCATAATAAACATACAATCATCAGTATCAAGAAAACATTAAACGAAAAAACCTCATACAACAGATTAATGACAATAGGCTCAAGCCTGCTTCAAGTCATGTTGCTATCTTTTTTTATCAATAGATTTGATTGGATTGTGATGTGCACTTGGATCCAGGAAGTTACAGCATTACAGTTTGCCTTCGAATGGTAGATACGAGATACAGTAGAACATTCGACTGTATGAGGAGTCCGTTATCGAAATAAAATGGAAAAGATAAGCTTTTTGTCTAATATAATATAATATATATATATATATATATATATATATATATATATATATATATATATATATATAATCATATATATAATTTATATGCATACATATACTGCACACGTAATATTTATATATATGTATATATATATATATATATATATATATATATAGATATATATATATATATATATATATATATATATATATATATATATATATATATATATGTATAGGCCTATATATACAAATATATATATATATATATATATATATATAGTGTATATATATACAAATAAATATATATATATATATATATATATATATATATATATATATATATATATATATATATATATATATGCAGTATGTATACATGTATACTGTATATATAAATTGCATACCGATCAATTCTTCCTTCTCAAAATCTCATTCTGACAGAACAAAGCAGCACATGCCGGAAAGAACAGGTATTGATCGCCAAGGTCATGCACAACTTTCACCGAAGCTGATGGCCTTCGTTGATTCCATTTCTCGACAAGTCATACAGGTAACACAACCCCCCACCCCCAATATACAAGTCTATTTACGAGTGCAATGAATCTCTGCAAGAAGGTTTAGAACTTTTAGAAATTCGAAGAGTTTATACTTTGCAGCTCCATAAGCTTTGAATTTCATATGATTAACTACAATTAAGCCATTATGGATTTACTTATCTACATATTTTGAATTATGAATATCTCTTATTAAGCCTGTTACTCGTGTAGTGCCAGTCTACCCTCCCTCTTCGAACCGCCCCCAGCCCCCACTAGCTCCCATCACTCTGTGTACTAGGCTTGACTTTTACCATTAATTTGAGAGACGAACGAGATTGATGTGTTTACTGTAAGCAGTGTTGATTATGGATTTTTTTCAGTTTAATTATTCTAAGGAGATTCTGTCGTTCCATAACAAGAAAGTGAATGCTTCCACAAAAGCATGTTCCTTATTCTAAAGTTAAAGTTAATACACAGATACAGTAATTAAAATTTCTAGGTGTTATTTTTCGCAGCTCCTGAGGTAGTTTATAATCTATATTTATTATAAGTTGATGTTTACTGCCCATAATAATATACACGATGTACAGTAATTGGAATTTCTAAATATGATTTTTCGTAGCTCCTGAAGTAGTATATAATATATATATATATCTAAAGTTAATGTTTACTACACAGACTAATATACGTACTGGATGTATAGTAATTGAAATTTCTAAGTATTATTTTTCGTAGCTCCTGAAATAGTATACTCGTATAATCAAAACGTTTTGCATTTTACAGAATGATGGATGTTTCTGAAACGAAAATACTGATATATCATTTCCTTTGGATCTTTACTTCCTTGTTCGCTTGGTAAGACACAACATCACTTTCAGCTTCGTGGAATGCATTGCAATCATGTTACGAAGGCCGAGGTTTCAAGCTGCTGAGTTCCGTCAGGTAAAGTCAGTACCTTGAGTATATGAAAGAGTAGTACTTCTGGTGTTGTTGTGTTCCGTAAGTTAATCTTAATATTAGTATAATGTAGAGTAATACTTCCGGTGTCATTACTCTTTATTCGAAGATAGATTATAGAATCATTTCTTAAGGTAATCTGAGTATTATGAAATGGTAGAGTAATACTTCCGGTGTCATTACTGCTTATTAAAACATAGAATATAGAATAATTTCTTAAAGTAATCTTTGTAAAATCATAAGGTAAAATAGTACTTCCGGTGTCCAACTCCTTGCTCAGAGATAGAATATAGGATCATTTCATAAATTAGTCTGCTCATTTAATTATTTCTTAACTTGTTAATCTTATTCAACTACAGTTATCTGAAAAAATCATAAAGTATCATGACAAACACATTATTTGAGACGTCGGCAATGTTGACTACAACATAAATCTCCTATTAACATATAAAAGAATATTAATGGCAATTTATGTATCTTTATTTTTAATAAAAGAAAAAACTAAATCATACTTTTAAATTCTGAAAGGTTTATATATACATACACTACTTTTTAATTCTAATTTGATTATAATTTCACTAGAAAAAAATCATGGTGCCTTAGTGACGTTTTACAGGTAATATTTCTTAATAAGTTATTTATTTTAATGTTATTACTGTTCTTAAAATATCCTATTTTTTCCTTGTTTCCTTTCATCACTGGGCTATTTTCCCTGTTGAAGCCCCTGGGCTTATAGCATCCTGCTATAGCAAGTAGCTTAGCAAGTAATAATAATAATAATAATAATAATAATAATAATAATAATAATAATAATAGCCGACTGTGATGGAAAGAATTAAAAGTAAGATAATTATCAGAATTACTGATGCCGGAACTGAAAATAAAATTCAAAATTTAAAACTTTTAAGGTATAGTTGATGAAGTGTATAAAATTATTTACGCAAAACTAGGTGGCATTTCTAATAGTCAATCAAGTAAATTTATCACTGAATAAATGTCCACGTGATAACATCTGAAACCAGTTTTTTACAGATGGTTAAAAGTCAACCAACGAAATACATAAAAATAAAATTGGTAACGACAAAAGACAAAATATTTAAGTAGCTAAACAATGCAATTCACAGAGTAAAAACATGATGAAATTTAAAAGATTACTGATGCGAAAACATTGTCAACTAAGCTGTCTAAAAGCCACCCCCAAGATGAACTAATAGAAACCTCTCGTTGGCTTTGGCAATATAATGTGATGTTAAACTTCGAATATATTATAATACTTATAGAGGGTGAAGTTCCTTATAAAAAGGAAATAACTCTTGGAGAGAGAGAGAGAGAGAGAGAGAGAGAGAGAGAGAGAGAGAGAGAGAGAGAGAGAGAGAGAAATATACCTTGTGAGGTTGAATTTCAAATTTATTGCCATAATTATCGATGTACTTTCTTATAAAAATAAAAAAGAACTAACGCGTACACATAGAGAGAGAGAGAGAGAGAGAGAGAGAGAGAGAGAGAGAGAGAGAGAGAGAGAGAAAATATCCCTTGTGAGGTTGAATTTCAAATTTATTGCAATAATTATCGATGTTCTTTCTTATGAAAATAAAAGAGAACTAACGCGTACACATACAGAGAGAGAGAGAGAGAGAGAGAGAGAGAGAGAGAGAGAGAGAGAGAGAGAGAGAGAGAGAGAGAGCAGTGAAATATCTATTTTGAATTCAAATCTACATAAAGAATGTTATGATCTATTTATTCATTAAGACCAAAGTATGAGTTTACACCTTAATCTTCTAACACGATGTCAGCTCTATACTACGTAATCTGTTCTTAACGAAGTGGGTGTCAGACTTTAATTCACCATTAAATTTTAATCTTCTGTATAAATGCAGGGATGCGAAAATATCTTAGGATTCTGCTTTTCCAAGTAGGGTTAGAGCTTAGCTAATAATAATAATAATAATAATAATAATAATAATAATAATAATAATAATAATAATAATAATAATAATAATAATAATAATACCTGATGGGAACAGTGTTTGTGACCTTCAAAGTTTAAAGGCCAAATTATCAAATAACAAATGAATCACTCTTTTGACCATCAACAAAATTTTCTCACATAAATCAATATGTTTTTATGATCGTGTTTGATCATTACTCAAATATGCAGAGGAAAACACTTTAAGTTTAAGACTTGTGATAAAATAATCCTTGACATATGTTGACATTTTCGGTTGACTACTAGTGGTAACATTTTAATAATTATATTGAGGCCAGTTTTCTTTATATTATAGTTTATGAAATATAGTTATACTAATTAATAATTCTCGCATAAATCATTTCATAACACAGGATTCATAGCCAGTATCATATAGCGACTCTTCACTTCACAAAAGGTAAAGCTTTAAGATGACTTCCTACTATTTCGTCCATCTCCGCCTCTTCCATTTATAATTTCCTTCCTTCTAAGCTAATTTGGAACTTACTGAATGGAATCCAGTAAATAGAGCTACTTATTGAATTCATCATCAAGATAACTAATTACTACACAATAAAAAAATTGCCGTAAAAACGATAAAAATCTTGGAATAAATGTTATCAGGCATTTGCCTTTGTAAAAAAACGGTTATATTGACATGAAGGAGTGATATTGTGGTCACCAACCCGTAAAAGATAATAACAAAGTAGGGTAAAGTTACGGTCGCCTGTATTTTACAGAAATACGACTGAGAACAGTATATTTTTTGCGGAGAATTTCCCATTAAAATTAGGATTTTTTTTTTAACAGTGTAGAATGCATGTATATGACTAATGCTAATGAATTAATTGGCTAAGTTTCGTTGGAATCAGTAATTGTTACTACAATACTAGCCAAATGAGAAATATTTTCGCATCAATAAGTTATCATTAGAGGGCGCAAAATTAACTTAAATTATATCAATATATTCATAGAGAAATATTAGAGATGGCCAGTTTTTTTTTTTTTTGGGGGGGGGGGTTAAAAATCCATATTGTTAAATATTTTGTTGTATTAAGAAGCCAATGGCTATAGGTATGCCCCACCTAAAACCCTTATCTAACTAACCTGTCTTAAATTTCACATCATAATAGAAAAAAAAAATTATAATTTCTTCCACTATGTCCACAAACCTTCCCATAATGCACGACCTACTTAATGAGACGGATCATTAAACTACAACATGTGCACTTTCAAGGTCAATGTCCAAGTATTTACCATACCACCGTGATGGTATAACTTTATTTTAGTTAAAAATTGTTTTGAATAACAGCTACATTGTGTCTTTGTTCTGGAGCCATCCCCGGAAGGGGAATAGTTGATTTACTGCATAATGATCTCACTCATGATTAAGCAGTTAAGGTAAGAGTAGGAAAGTTTTCCTCTAAAAACACGCGTTGTTGATGCTTACGGTGAGTATATGTATATTTGTATGCATATATATATATATATATATATATATATATATATATATATATATATATATATATATATATATATATATATATATATATGCAGTATATACATATTTATTTACATATACTGTACATATATGTGTGTATACATTTAAATATATAGACATGCATATATCAGTTGTTTTTCATCAAATTGATTTATCTTGACGTAAGTCATTCTGTAATTAACGTATTCTGAAGAAAAGAGACTATCAATGCAGAATCTAAGTCCGAATATTCATTAATTATAACTTCATTCATTGGAATTACTTTATAGATAAGTTCCTTTAGGGCATTTACAGTATGATTCTAATAATATACATTTAATTTTTCAAAACATCACTAGCTTGTACGTACGTTGTACTTAAAAGCATCAATGCATAAAAAAAAAAAAAAAAAAAAAAAATCTTTGTCACCGAGTTGCAATGAATGAAATGAAATGTCGCTGGGGAAGATGTTATTTTCAAAGTAGTTATCTCTGTCAAAATTCCTTATTTTTCAAAAGTTAATTAACATAACGTACTTGTTTTACCCTAAGAAATAAGAATGATTGAAATAGGAAAGGGTGTGAATAAGAAAGGTTGAAAGAAGAAAGGTTGTGAATATAAGAAAGGCTGTGAATAAGGAATGAACAAAATTGGGAAAAAATAAAAGGGAATGAAATAGGGACAAAAAGTTTAGAATTTATCAAACATCCTATTTCTTTTCCATACATGATAAACGTTAGTGGAGAGAGAGAGAGAGAGAGAGAGAGAGAGAGAGAGAGAGAGAATTTTTAGGAACAGCTATTCCATACACTTAGTAAACGTTAAAAACAAAATCGAAATTGGAGAGAGAGAGAGAGAGAGAGAGAGAGAGAGAGAGAGAGAGAGAGAGAGAGAGAGAGAGAGAGAGAGAGAGAGAGAATATTTAGGAACAGCTATTCCATACACTTAGTAAACGTTAAAAACAAAATCGTAATTGGAGAGAGAGAGAGAGAGAGAGAGAGAGAGAGAGAGAGAGAGAGAGAGAGAGAGAGAGAGAGAGAATTTTTAGGAACAGCTATTCCATACACTTAGTAAACGTTAAAAACAAAATCGTAATTGGAGAGAGAGAGAGAGAGAGAGAGAGAGAGAGAGAGAGAGAGAGAGAGAGAGAGAGAGAGAGAGAGAGAGAGAGAGAGAGAGATAATTTTTAGGAACAGCTATTCCATACACTTAGTAAACGTTAAAAACAAAATCGTAATTGGAGAGAGGAGAGAGAGAGAGAGAGAGAGAGAGAGAGAGAGAGGAGAGAGAGAGAGAGAGAGAGAGAGAGAGAGAGAGAGAGAGAGAAAAAAAAAAAATTTTTTAGGAACAGCTATTCCATACACCTAGTAAACGCTAAAAACAAATCGTAATGGAGAGAGAGAGAGAGAGAGAGAGAGAGAGAGAGAGAGAGAGAGAGAGAGAGAGAGAGAGAGAGAGAGAGAAAAATTTTAGGAACAGCTATTCCATACACCTAGTAAACGCTAAAAACAAATCGTAATGGAGAGAGAGAGAGAGAGAGAGAGAGAGAGAGAGAGAGAGAGAGAGAGAGAGAGAGAGAGAGAGAATTTTTAGGAACAGCTATTCCATACACTTAGTAAACGTTAAAATAGGAACAGCTATTCCATACACCTAGTAAACGCTAAAAACAAATCGTAATGGAGAGAGAGAGAGAGAGAGAGAGAGAGAGAGAGAGAGAGAGAGAGAGAGAGAATTTTTAGGAACAGCTATTCCATACACTTAGTAAACGTTAAAAACAAAATCGTAATTGGAGAGAGAGAGAGAGAGAGAGAGAGAGAGAGAGAGAGAGAGAGAGAGAGAGAGAGAGAGAGAGAGAGAGAATTTTTAGGAACAGCTATTCCATACACTTAGTAAACGTTAAAAAACAAAATCGTAATTGGAGAGAGAGAGAGAGAGAGAGAGAGAGAGAGAGAGAGAGAGAGAGAGAGAGAGAGAGAGAGAGAGAGGTGTTTAGGAACAGCTATCCAAAACTATCCAACTCACATAAGAGAAAAATAAGTGGGCCGCCATCGATCCTCCCATAGGGCGAACGATGGCGTGCCCAGTCTACTACTACAGCTCTCCAGTTGGCTAAGTCTTCCAAGTAAATATTAAAGGATTGTGAATGTCTATTAATAAGGCTTTTGGAACATCAGTTTTTGTTTATTCCAATTAATTTTCTTTATTATTGTTATCAAATTCAATTTATATTTTCTTGTTAGTGTTCAATTGTTTAACATCCGCCTTTCCTCCATCAAGTGAATACTGAAGAGAGTCAGATTCGAAAGTTAACAGGAATCCAAGCGGACCCCCAAATTCCGTATCTGACCTCAATAAATAAAAGTCAAAGTTAATGGCCGCTGTAACATGTACAGTTGGACACAGGAATTCCTGTTACTCCTCGCTCTGAGAACGTGCACCCTGTCACACCCTTTCTGAGCGGTGAGTTACTGTGTGTAGCCTCACTGACCATTGATGCCATCTCTCACTACACTTACGTTTGGCTACTCGCCCTCAGTAAAGGTGTGACAGGGTGCATTTCCTCAGAGCATGATGTGCCAGGAAATCCTGTGTCCAACTGTACACGCCTTTATGATTATATGAGATTACGAGCCTCATGACTCTTCTTTTGGATAATGGACGAAGCTTTAAACTACCACGGGATTCTAACAACGTTACATGTTAACTAATGCGCTGTGTAGATAAACAAACGCCGAATTCCTTTTCCACTCAGTGTTTGATCCTCGGTCTTCACCAAGGAGTCGAACCTGGGACCTCTAATTTGGTAGACAAGAACGCCAACCAATCACATCAAGATGGTCATATATACATGTATTCATTATTTACACACACTCGCATACACACACACACACACACACACACACACACACACACACACATATATATATATATATATATATATATATATATATATATATATATATAAGCTGTAGAAGACTTGAATAGAGAAAGCAGAAATGTAGGACGTGAAAATGAATATGAGTAAAACTAAGATAATGTTCAATGAAAATGCAGAGATAACATATAAGGGTTAAGGACAAACCTCTCGAGATTGTTAATGAATATACGTATTTAGGACAGACAGTAAGAGTTTCCTCAGGACACGAGACCGAAATTACAAGATGGATAAGCATGGTGTGGAGAACGTTTAAAAATGAGAATATGAAAAGTAAAATGCCAGTTTCTCTAGAGAAAAGTATTTAATGAGACGGTCCTATCAATATTAACTTATGCATCAGAAACTTGGAGCCTTAGTTAAACCTTAGAACATGAGGGACTATGGGAATTACACTAAGAGGTAAAAAAAAAAAAAGGGACACAGGTAGGGCATGTAATGATAATAGCAGATAACAGATGGTCATTAAGAACAACAGAATGGGTCCCTAGAGATTGCAAATGAAGACTGATTGACGAGCTAAGAAAATTTGTGGGAACAGACTAGTATAGAAAGACCATAAAGAAACGCGAGAAGAAAGTAATGTCTGAGGCCTTATCCTGCAGTGGACTAGCAACGGCTGATGATAACGATGATGAAGTATATATAATTTCTTGAGCATCCATTGAGGTCCATGGTATGCTTATTGAAAATAAAACCTTCATAATAGAGGGAAGGCGAAGATATAAAATGCCTTGGAAATGTTGGAATATAATCAGTCATATTGATAATGACATAGAAATAGATATAAAAACTCCGCTAATTCAACCATTTTTTAATGCACCCTACAAACCAAAAGAGAAAATTGGATTATATGCATCAAGAAAAGTCTTCGATTAAGAATGAGACATGTATCTATTTTTCTTATCCGCAAATGAGACATTAGATAAATGTAATCCACACTCTTGGCTCCACAAATGCCGCAGTGCGGCAGCCCGGATACCGTCTAAAGAATTAATAACTCTTCTCTAATATTTTACCATTGTCCTTCTCACCCCGCATGGACCATTCGCCGTTCTGGCACATTCTTAACCACAGTGGTCTTCCCATTTGAGAACTTGTTCATTGAAACGCTGCAGATAAAGAGGCCAATAAACAGATTCGTTCATCTGAAATCGTAAATTATAAATAACTTCTTCCTGATCTTACCTGCTATGTTATTGTTATTATTATAATTATTACTAGCTAAGCTACAACCCAAGTTGGAAAAGCAAGATACTATAAGCCCAAGGGCTCTAACAGGGAAAAATAGCCAAGTGAGGAAAGGATGAACTCTATCGAGACATCGTTGAGGTAGTGTCTGAGGAGAAGGAGGGGAAGGAGTAGTTGGTAGGAGAAAGAGTAGGAGCAAGTAGCTTAGCCTTGCTCTGTCCATGACGGCAGTCAATAACGCTAGAATTATTTATGTAAACCAACTTCACACTATCCGGAGCCATAAAGTTCCTACCTTTAGGACCAGCCTTTTCTTTTTCTGACAGGAGCTACCAATATTGATCTTTCAACCCCTCGACCAGTGTTCACCTTCCCATTCGTCTTCCTCCAACTCTTCGTGTTTTTCGTTAAGGAGGCACGTATGGGGAAAAAGTATGTTAGCAGAGAGAGAGAGAGAGAGAGAGAGAGAGAGAGAGAGAGAGAGAGAGAGAGGGAAGGGGGTTAGTTCGGAAAGGATTTCAGATGTTTAGCTTTGTTGATGTTATACTGTAGTTAGATTAAACTGTGTTGTGTAAGCACAATTACCGGTATTAAAACACCCTGTAATGCATCATTGATTGAAGAAAGTACTCCTATTATATACGATAACTTAGTTGTGAGGTAATGTAACAATAAATTCGTAAACTCCGATATTATATAGTTAAGACCTGAGAAACAGTAAGAGAATCTTATCTGAGACTTGATCCTTTAGCACTTTGTTAAATACCTTCAGCTTGTAACTCCATTGACTAGCTATAGATAGCCATACTCTTATTAAAAAACATATAAAAACACCAATGAGTTGACACTTATACAAATCTAAAAACAGCAAATGATTAATAGTTTCCTTTAACAACAAATCAGAAAGTTTTTATTTGAAAATAGTTGAGAAAGATCTAGTGTACTACATGCCCATTCTCTATATTTACATTTTCAAAAATATTTTCAGAGTAATACTTTCCTGAAAACTTTTTTTTTTGGGGGGAGGGGGGGTGGTTAAATAACAATGTTCCCTATCATCTGAATATCTAATGGCATGACACTTCCCGAATGATGTTAGTTTCTCACAGTTTTAACGAATAATGAAACAAGAACAGATACTTCTCAATGAATTCTGAGGGGCAAGCAGAATAAAAAGTTATATCCTCATACAGATATCATCTCATTTGACGTACAGTAAATGCATAATAGGACACAAACATACATTACACACATACTATGTATGTATGTATGTATATATGTATGTATATATATATATATATATATATATATATATATATATATATATATATATATATATATATATATATATATATATATATATATATATATACATACATATATATATATATATATATATATATATATATATATATATATATATATATATATATATATATATATACAGTATATATATAAATATATTTATGTATATATATATATATATATATATATATATGTATGTATATATATATATACACTATATATATATGTATGTATATATACACTATATATATATATATATATGTGTGTGTGTGTGTGTGTGTGTGTGTGTGTGTGTTAAATGTCATTCAAACATAAATAGGATCAACGACTTCGAAAAATACTTTTTGAACGTAATATATCAACATAATTAAACAGATTCTACTAAAGAAGAATTGTATCACAGTCAATCGAGATGAGCATATATTCTATAAAAGACGTCTTTTACCTGATAATATATTAAAAGAAAATGACCTTTTGGGATATCGTTTAAAACAACACGAAAATGTGACCGTATTGGAGAGTATGATATAAGTAAGGCAAAATCCGTGTAGAATACATACAAAAATAATACTAATGCACTCTTCGTATTGTGTAATGAAATTTGCTTCCATTTTAATAGCATGTGAACGTAGCTTGATAAATTTGTTCAATGGAGCACTGATTGGTTTACAGATACACATTATTTTTCTAACGATAGCTTATTTATTTATTATTATTATTAAAAAAAAAAAAAAAAACAGGAAAAATTGTTGGACACAGTGTGGCGAAGCGCAATAGTTGTGCAGAGAGTTTGTAGCAATATGGAAAAAAATAATGTATCACAAGGAATAACAATTG
>NC_090732.1:168586137-168611567 GCF_036898095.1 Palaemon carinicauda | reverse complement strand
GAGTAAAAAACATAAGAAAACAATCCAATGAAAAAAACGACGCTGTTGGGAATAAACGGCTTAGTTGAGGCAATATCTTGAGTCTTCGCTTCTTTGTATTGGAAAAAAAAAATCCACTATATCGACATGTTCAGCAAAGCTGTACTAGTCAAGGCCACTCATGCTAGGTTGGTTTGCTGTGAAACATCAGACGAAGATCTCCCATCATCATCGATCTGCACTGGCCAGCATGGTGATAAAAACTGGCCAAACCCAAACATGACTAATAACATTTGTTGTTGTTGTTGTTGTTGTTGTACAGTATATAGTAACTAATATAGTAGTATGAACGGAATTAAGTGTTCAGATGAATAAAATTACCTTAGTATTATAATCTGACATGCATGTAAAAACAAATAAGACTATATAAAGGAAAATAAAGTAGAAGAAAAAGAAAATAACATTATTATTTTGAAATACTATATCAATCTTTCTTTACCGGTGACAGCAATATTTACAATTTCTTCTCACATTTTTTTTAACCGAGAGGCATTCTGCCAAGGATGGGTTTAGTTCATACGTTTCTGTATTCTATCTCCTTCCTTCTTTTCTCACTCCTATGGCATTAATATCTTATCCACTTGCTGTTATCAAAAGTGCACACAAAAAAACGATAATGTACTGCTATAGAGAGAATATTAAGAGATCCTATATCATCATTGTAACTATAAATAAGATTATTAATGCAGTTAGAGACGCCCATTTCCAGTGTATCAGAGGCGTGAGTTTCCCAGATTTGACTAAGAAACCTTTTAAACAAATATCAACACTTCCGTACCACATGGTGTAAAATCATCACTAGAATTCATTAATATCCCTAATACAACAAAATCTAGATTTATGAATATGAATTTGAGCTATAAAGTATCGTGCCTAATCCTGAGGGGGGGGGGGTTAAACCTTGCAATTGCACTATGTCATAAAGGTTTTGAAAGGTTTGACAGAAAGGTTGTTGAATTGCAGCGGTATCGGAGGTGAAGTAGAAGGTTAAAAGCTAAATAGGAACCAATGTCTGCATCCCTGAATGCTGGCTAAGTGTTCTTCGTGCTCTAATCCTTTCAAATATAAAACGACGCATGATGTCAAATATATATATATATATATATGTGTGTGTGTATATATATATATATATATATGTATATATATATGTGTGTATATACATATATATATATATATATATATATGTGTATATATATATATATATATATACATAATATATATATACATATATACATACATATATATATGTATGTATATATCATATATATATGTGTATATATATATATTATATATAATATATATATATATATAATATACATATATACATATATATATATATACATATATACATACATATATATATGTATGTGTATATATATATATATATATATATAAATTTTATAAACAATGTGTGCGAGTGTGTAAGGACATTTTTAAAACAGTGATAGTTTACCCATGTACACTATGCAAAAATATTTTCCAGACTTAAGGAAACATTCACAGGATCTCTAAAAATACAACAGTCAAACAGTTTTGGAATTTTTCAATTGAATTTCCAGTAGAAACCTTTAAAACCTTTTCACGTAGTCTGTAGGTGGAACAACAAGAAGATTTCTGTCTCTCACATTCACAAAATGGTTCGTTCTTGCTAGTTTTGTGTTATACCCCTTAGTTTTATCCACAACGAAGCATATTGTATTACAAAAAAGAGACAGATAAAGGATTCAATCTAAAATGTTCAGGAGAGGCTTAGTATAATGTACTCATTATTAACTGCTGAAAGAACGACGTTGTTAAGATAATAATGATAATTTTATCACTTCTAATAATAATAATAATAACAACAACAACAACAATAATAATAATAATAATAATAATAATAATAATAATAATAATAATAATAATAATAATAATAAGGCCAAATAGCGATAATTGTGATCTGATATGAAAATCTACATTGGCTTCGTGAGCTATTTCAAGTGTTGTTTGACATTTTATATTATACATATTGTTACTCATTTCGATTATTTATTCGCATTAAGTATAGAACCTTACGAGCAAAGTAAGGCTATATAATGTGTATTTTATAAATTAATTCCTGTATACTTCCCGTATACTTTCCTATCATTGGCACCCTCACCCTCAACATATATATCTAATTTTATCTCTTCATTAGTTATCCCGATCTTTCTCATCCAAAAGGTAGTAGGAAAGTAATTCACACGAGAGAGAGAGAGAGAGAGAGAGAGAGAGAGAGAGAGATAATCATTCTCCAAATGTGTAAAAAACACTCTAGCGACCATCTATCTCTTCGTATTATGACGTTTAAGATGTTGAGCTCTTCAATCCTGTTTTGCATAGCTTCCATGACAAAAGCACACACTCTCTCTCTCTCTCTCTCTCTCTCTCTCTCTCTCTCTCTCATCCGAACCTAATAAAGAAACCACTACTTAGACCGTTTCATTGTCTCCAGATTTGTTTTTATCCCTCTCCCTGTCTTTCATCGTCTATCTCATTTCTTTCTTGAATCCTTTATTCTCATTCCCCCTCCTTATTACATTCACGATTATCATAATAGATCTCAGGACGTTTCCCGTCCTTCTCTTTGTCGAGGACTTCCTTCGCAGGTTTCCTTCAGTTTTAATTCAGGATCATCATCATTCCTTCAATCTATTTCTCTGCACTTCTAGTGTTACTATTTCGTCTACAATCCCTTTTCCGAATTGCTCATGTTATTGTTGTCTTCTTCTCTCCCATTGGATATGTTTTTTTATTGCATATCAGATTTAGTTTAAAAAGGAAAGCAATACATAAAAACCTAAATATAATTATACTTATTCGCCTTTAAATTCAATAAATATGATAATTTAGTATTTTTTATTACGGCACGTTGTTTCCTTTGTAAGTAACCACAACTGTCAAGACCTGGTAACCCATTTTGTACTTCCATAAATGATAGCAATCTATCATCCAATTAAATGTCGATACAATAAAATGTTTTCTTATTCTTCATATAGTTTCATTGTTCCTATACATGATCACACTATTGTTATTGTTATGATCAACACTTGTAAATATTCGGGTTTAACGTGTCCTAGGCTTTTAACATAAATATCATCTTCCAAAAAATAGATCAATAATAATAATAATAATAATAATAATAATAATAATAATAATAATAATAAAATAATAATAATAATAATGATAATAATAATAATAATGATATACATGTCGAAAGTGGAAATATAAAAATGTAATTTCCATTTAAAAACTAATACTTTCCCATAACCTTTCAATTTTTCGTCATAATAAGGTGTGCATAAGAATTATAGCCTTTATAATAAACTATATATCGTCACTGAAGCTTTGCGTGAAGAACTTAAATCTAATTACGATGGGTCATGATAAGGTATTCTTCCCTTTACCATGAATTAGTGTATGATACAGTTCTTTATCCTATCTTCATTGCGACTTTTATGTTTCAGAGTATTGTACTACCAGTGATCTACAATATGAGATTTATCTTAATTTAGCTAGTTTCTTATGACTTATTACCTCCGCCAGGAGGGTATGTTTTCGGTTCGGTTTGTTTGTTTCTCTGTTTGTCTGTCTGTCTGTGGACAACGTAGAGGCCACATTTCTACACGGAATCACTTCAAACTTGGCCAAGTAGTTCCCCAATGTGTATGGAAGAACTGATTAAATTTTGGTCAAGGTCACCCCAAGGTCAAGGTCACAGGGGTCACTGGTGTCACTATGACATAAGTGGCCATATCAAGAGACAGAAATAAAGCACTGACTTTTGCATAAGCCAACAGGGAAGTCCTAGTCCAGGCGCAACCCATGGGTGATGTTCAAATTTATAAAGGTCAAAGGTCAAGGTCATATTGGTGCATTATATCAATGTCATATTAAGTATCAGTGGCAAATGAACAAAGATCACTTGAAGGTCAAAAGTCAAGCAGGTCACTTGAAGGTCAAGGTCACGTGAAGGTCAAGGTCACGTGAAGGTCAAGGTCACCTGAAGGTCAAGGTCACGTGAAGGTCAAGTACATTTGAAGATCAAGGTCACTTGAAGCCAAGGTCATGTGAAGGTCAAGGTCACGTGAAGGTCAAGGTCACTTGAAGGTCACGTGAAGGTCAAGGTCATGTGAAGGTCGAAGTCACATCAATTCATGATTCTAGGACATATGGCGCTCTAGGTCACCTTGGCGGAGGTATGTCCTCTACGAGGACCATGTCCGCGTTCAGGACTTGCTCACTTGTTGGTCAATGTGGTCACCAGACATCATTGTATTTGGCAGTAAATCCATATAAATCGTGCTTCCACTTAACTATGATAAAGCTTAATTAATAAGCCTATTTATAAAAATATACAAAAACATCAGATACTCAGATTAGGAAATGACTTACATTCCAAAGATAAACAAAAATAAAAAGCAAAATACTATAAAAATATCTTTTGATTTATTTCACAACAAAACATTTTCTATATAGTTGAGGGAAATAAAATTACTTTTATAAAGTATCTTAAACTAAACTCTTTCGTGATAAAGCCTTAAAATAAAATCTGGATCTTCGTTTAGGAATAATTGATATATTATCATTAATCTACCTATTGCCATTTTACCTAAATTGAAAAAAAATTAATTTCAATACACAGTGACCCATACTTTCCTATATATCAAAATTTTTGCTCTCATTTCAAAAATCTTTCCTTATCCTTTTTAACTTTTTCTATCTCTCATAGACTTTGCATACAAAATATACAAGATTTCGTTAACATTTTGACTTTTACTCAAGTTAATAACAGCATTTTAATTTTTATAAAGAAGTTTCATCTCAAGAATATCTCTATATTCTAAATTCTATATCCATGATATTATTATTAAGGAAATGGAATTGACATGTTGAACTGGGATTTGGGAATCAACCAAAAGTATTAGAAAATTCATGTAGATAATTTAAAGGAGTTATAAAAGCGAGAAACCTACTAAATGAACAAACATAATGGAGATATGTAAACATTGAATATCATTCACATTTCCTATCCGCATTTACTGTGGGAAAAACGAAGTCTGAATTTAGGCATTATTATTTCAAAAATTGTAAATTATAAAAAACTTATGAGTAAATCAATAAATAAATTAATTAAGAACAAAGTTTTGGTTACATCTATATGGCCAGTTCAAGAAAGAATTACGGGAAAAACAAAAATGGATAAAATAAACTTCTGGTGAAAACTGTTTTCTACAACTAAAGTATATGGAGGATTTGCCACATATTTTCCTTAATCTTACCGAAATAAGGCTCTCTCTTTTAATGTTATTTCTTCTGTTTGTAATTAATCCCGGCTTCCTTCACTATTATACGATAACAATCTTCAGCAAGCAGAGCCAACTGTGTTCAGTGTGGAGCTTTCAATTTACTTATTTTATCTTTATTTTCCTTCAATAAAGCTCCTAAAAAAATAGATTGACTATTGTTGATCTTTCAGCAAATTCTTGGCCTTATTCGGTTTGAAAAGTGGCTGTAGGTTGTAATAATAATAATAATAATAATAATAATAATAATAATAATAATAATAATAATAATAATAATAATAATAATAATCACCATTTTCAACATTCTTATTATTACTCCCAAATATAAGAAACAAGTTGAAAAAGCTGATGTTATTTTGTTTTGTCTAAAATCTAAAAATATAGTGTAAAATATTAACATAAATAACATTGATAACTAATGATGATAAATTTTTGCCTCTTTTCAATACATAATCCTTAATGACCAGATTTTCATTTACTTGAAGAAAAATGAAGATTATTTCGAGGACTTATCTCAAACAAAGTAATTGTTCAAGTTGTTTTACTAATCAGAATTCTCTGTGAATGGATAAGAAATTAAATGGGTGGGGACAGGGAGAGCGACATTGGGTAACGACTGCATCTGTCTATTGTTATGCAAAAACTGAAAGACAGACGTGGTCTCTTATATATTGCTGTTGATGTGTCTGTCTACTAATCTTATTTCTTTTCGACATTTCATCAGCAATAGCTCGGACTGCAGATGGTCCCATGGCCGAGTTTTGGCTGATAGTAGTTTTTTATGAATATAACATAAGAAACAACAGGTTTAAAGGCTACTCATGAATGGCAGAGGCAAGGGACAGTGACATTGCCCAATCAAGCAGGACAATGCCCTAGAGACTGACCATCTATACATATGATCAGTGCCCTAGGACTAAGGAGGGCCAGGTAATAGCCCCCTGATGACTCAGCAAATAGAACTATAGGCTCCCCAAAACCTCCATCCTTGGCTCACAAGGATAATGAGGTTGCACGACCAAAGAAACTAACGAGTATGAGCGGAAATCAAACGCCAGTCTGGCGTTCACCAGTCAGGGACGTTACCACAACCTCAGGGAGGTTGACAACTTGGGTTGAGGTATTGTAAGAAAAAAAAAAAAGATTCCAGAAGTATTTTTTTTTCTCGAAAAGAAAGTATTTGAACGCACATAGGAATTTCAAAAATGTACTATCTTTGCTTAAATCGTATTCATAGTGCATATGTTTTTATGTTGACCAGGTTGACATGAGTCTTTTTATAGTTTATATATGACATATCTGTTTTTGACGTTATTAATAGTTTATATAGGACATATCTGTTTTGACGCTGTTGCTGTTCTTAGGATAATATATTGTTAATTTATTCTCATCATTTATTTATTTCCTTATTTCCTTTCCTCACTGAGGTACTTTTCCCTGATGGAGCCCTTGGACTTATAGCATCTTGCTTTTCCAACTAGGGTTGTAGCTTGGCTAGTAATAATAATAATAATAATAATAATAATAATAATAATAATAATAATAATGATAATAATAATAATAATCATATCTGGCCATTTTTTTTTATTGAAAGATATAAAAAAATACATAAACATTTTGGACAAATTTGTAATAGAGACATTTTTTTCTATTCTTGAAAGGACGACCAGAAACTCGTGCATGATATTTGAGGCAGATTGTAAGAAATAAGACAAGCATAGAGGACGAATTGAGCGTCGGAGATGTGGGTCAAATGCATTAGCTCTCTCGATGGCAAGTTTTATTCACTGTCTCTTTCCTTCCTCTTCTTCCAAGAATCGTGAGCTCCTTTCTCGCCGTTTTTTTATTTTCTTGCTTTTTTTCCCCACTTGTAGCCTCTCCCTCTTCAAAACATTTTCCCTTCTTTTAATTTGAAAGAAAAGAAAGGTTTTAGGATTCCCCTATCAATATTATTTGCATTTGATAAACTAAGAAACATACTTTTATAGTTTCTATATGAAAGATATATTTTAATGCTGTTACTGTTGTTATAATATTCTATTTTAATTGTCCATTACTTCTCTAGTAGTTGATTTATTTCCTTCTTTCCTTTCCTCACTGGGCTATTTTTCTCTGCTGGAGCCCTTGGGCTTATATCATCCTGCTTTTCCAACCAGGGTTGTAACTTAGCAAGTAACAATAATAATAATAACAATAAAAATAATTAAAATATTGATAACATATAGTGTATATACTATATATGTATTTATACACATTTACATACACGGGTATATTGTTTGCCTTGATATCATAAAGTCCCTGGCTCGATTACGGTCTTGAACCACCGGTCACCCAGCTATGAATAGTACCATTGTCAGTTTTAAGAGTTAATAAAAAGTCATGCGGCCATGAATCTCATTTCTAGACTTGCTGAGTTTCACAATGTAGTGTCTTGCTATTCATCTGGCTACAACAGTTCCTTCCCCTATCAATAGTGTGTGTGTGTGTGTGTATATATATATATATATATATATACAGTATATATATACATATATCTATATATATATATATATATATATCTTCGGTGAAGGCAGCAACAGCTAGTAATGAACACGAATATCACAGTATGGATAAGGAAAGAGTGGTTCAAAATATCCTTTTTATTCCCAACGTTTCGTGATTCTTAATCACATTGTCCAGGGCTACAAATAAAACGTATACAAAAAAAAAAAAAATAAGAAACAGTTAAAATCTTTTAAAAATTCATTCAAAACAATAAAAATCAGTTGAAATTTAAATGAAAATTAAAAGGGAAAAAAATATATAACTATATATATAACTATATATATATATATATATATATATATATATATATCTGACAAAGTAGTGGAA
The DNA here is from genome assembly GCF_036898095.1 of Palaemon carinicauda. NCBI lineage: Eukaryota > Metazoa > Arthropoda > Malacostraca > Decapoda > Palaemonidae > Palaemon > Palaemon carinicauda. Next base: position 168,603,333 of record NC_090732.1, on the reverse strand, counting down.
CCAACCTCACAGAAGCGTAGTGAGAAACTGTATGCCAACAAGAGTTAGAAAACAAACCAAAGAAAGCTATGACAAATATAATTGAATGGAAGAAGCTTGAGTATTTAACGACGGAACTAGTCTTTTGATTGATATGGATTCAAGAAGAGGTTATTAGACACTTGACCTATGATGGTAAAATTTTAGTTGTCAATATTTTGTTTGCTCTTTTTACCATTATTCTGAATGATATATATATATATATATATATATGTATATGTATAATACATACATATATCTATATATATATATATATATATAGTTATAACATAAAAGAAGGTTTCCGTTCATTATCTTCCTTCAGGTTTGCATAGGGCATGTATACTGTGTAATATATATATATATATATATATATATGAGTGTGTGTGTCTTACATTAGCACGGTAAGTGGCAAACAGATCATAAGCAATAAATACATGTGTGGTTTACGTATTTACATACATGCATATATTTACACAAACTCATATATATATATATATATATATATATGTATATATATGTATACATATATATATATATATATATACATATATATATATATATATATATTTATATCAATTCAATTTATATAAAGCAGTAACAAAACTTTAAGGAATTTATCTACATTTATACAAAAACTTTTTACACATTGGCATGAACTCGGGAGAGACTTTACGTTTTAGATTTTATCTCGAAATATACAGGAATGGAAAATTTAAGCCAAATGAGGTAGCCCTTTGAAACTGGCAACAAGATAGCAATAATAATAATAATAATAATAATAATAATAATAATAATAATAATAATAATAATAATAAATTAGACTCGATGCATTTTTCCGAAAACAATCACTTATCAAAAGCATATATAAAATGCTTCCACATATCACAATCACAAAAGGTCAGCGTTGAAAGACTGCCGACAGTGACGTTCACACAGGTTTCTTTGAAGAAACTTGAAAATTCTGCTTTATTAACTTGAAAACTTTGTAGAGAGAAAATTACGGAATTGGAGATGAAAAAGATTTCCCGAGTCCCCAAATTTAAGGAACTCAAGGAGTCTCAGCAGTCATCACAAAATAGTTTGGGTTTTCCATATCTCAACCATCAATACTTTTCAGTCTAATAACAGTATAATATAAGCTCCCATACAAGAAATCTTTATCTATATCTAATGTCTCGGCACTTTTTATGTTCTCCAGTGAAGGTCCTTAATGAACTGAATAGTGGAAAATTTCATGGGATATCTAAAAAGCGTATTGTAACATTTTTAACTTTACTTGAACTCTTGAGTTCTTGGCTACGCCAAAGAATCCATTCCATATTCAGTTAAAAAAAGCCACTTTTCATAATTTTTCAGTCTGGATATATTATGTTGATTACTTAATTTCAAAAGTTCAAACTTGCAGCAAATGTTTTTATGTTGAACAGGCTGACTAAAGTCTTTTTATAGTTTATATATGAAATATCTGTTTTAATGCTGTTAATGTTTTAAAAAAAATATTTTAATTGTTCATTACTTCTTATATCGTTTATTTATTTCCTTATTTCCTTTCCGCACTGGGCTATTTTTCGCTGTAGGAGCCCTAGTGCTTATGACATCTTGCTGTTCCAACAAGGGTTGTAGCCTAACTTGTAATAATAATAATAATAATAATAATAATAATAATAATAATAATAATAATAATAATAATAAAAGATAAAATTTTTCGGTAAAAATTGAAGACAAAGTCCATAAAGGGTGGATTTTATTATGCTAACTGATACCAAGGTGTCTATCCCTAATACTTACACTCCACTACCATTCATTGCAAATTTTTTTCACTGCTTACTTACGTGTTTTGTATTGATAGACTCTAAAAGTCCTCCAGGACTGAAATCATTTAAGGAATGTTCTACACCTAACAGATATACCGTACACTTTCCGGGATAGGAATACGAATGAGCCGTGTTCTGGTACAATAATGAATTGCTTTTTTGAACTTTTAAATTTCCATTCAGAGTCGGGTTTGAAAAAGCAGTTATACGTGGTTAAATGCAACAGCTAAAAGACTAGAATTTCCACCTTCCATTAAAAGTCACGTGAGTTCATATTGCTGACAGGAGGTTTATGATTACAAAACCTACCCTTTTGAAATTTTAATTATACAATTATCTTGGGAAAAAAAAACACCGTCTGTTATAAAAACAATTTTGGCCAATAATTTTACTGATCGTCTAAAATTTAACAAAGTTTTATAGTTCTCTAAAATGCATAAAAAATGGGTGTGCATTTTATAACACATTCCTATCAGTAACTGGTACACAAAAATATCGATTACAAATTTACATTAAATTTGAAAAATTCCATAAAGATTAAAGTACCTTCTTATCAAAAAAAGAGAGAAATGTATACAGCGTAAATATCGAAGAATACTAAATTACAACCTATCAAAGGAATAAATGCAACCGATTTCTAATCCATTCCCATCGTCGATTAAATAGGGAAGATGTTTAACTCAAACGGTAATCGTAAATTCATATTTAATATTATATTTTCAGATATATTTGTTTAAAGTAGACCATTACAAATTCCCAATTGATTTAGAATTCCAATCACAGTTCTTACAAGTTGATATAAAACCTGAAGCTGGAGGAAGGAAAGTTTTATTGATATATCCAGGGCATATTGACGAAACGGGTTATTCTTCTATTGGCATTTCTTCCGATATCCTCATATAAAGCAAGTAAAATATGCTTGGCTTACATATTTGCATGAAGGTTTAGACAACTCCTCACTGTCGTAACTATTATTAATTATCATAATCAATATTACTCATAATAAACGTACAATCATCAGTATCAAGAAAATATTAAACGAAAAAACCTCATACATCAGATTAACGACAATAGGCTCAAGCCTGCTTCAAGTCATGTTACTATCTTTTTTTGTCAATAGATTTGATTGGATTGTGAGGTGCACTTGGATCCAGGAAGTTACAGCGTTACAGTTTGCCTTCGAATGGTAGATAAGAGATACAGTAGTACATTCGACTGTATGAGGAGTCCGTTATCGAAATAAAATGGAAAAGATAAGCTTTTGGTTTCATATATATATATATATATATATATATATATCTATATATACATATACAGTATATAGTATATGCATATATATAATCCACAAACACATATTACATATACAGTGTATTTATATATATATATATATATATATATACACACACAATATATATGCAATATGTATAAATGTATACTGTATATATATAAATTGCATACCGATCAATTCTTCCTTCTCAAAATCTCATTCTGACAGAACAAAGCAGCACATGCCGGAAAGAACAGGTATTGATCGCCAAGGTCATGCACAACTTTCACCGAAGCTGATGGCCTTCGTTGATTCCATTTCTCGACAAGTCATACAGGTAACACAACCCCCCCCCCCCCCACCCGCAATATACAAGTCCATCTACGAGTGCAATGAATCTCTGCAAGAAGGTTTAGAACTTTTAGAAATTCGAAGAGTTCATAATTTTCAGCTCCATAAGCTTTGAATTTCATATAATAAACTACAATTAAGCCATTACAGATTTACTTGTCAGCATATTTTGAATTATGAATATCTCTTATTAAGCCTGTTACTCGTGTAGTGCCAGTCTACCCTCCCTCCTCAAATCACCCCCACCCCCCACTAGCTCCCATCACTCTGTGTACTAGGCTTGACTTTTACCATTAATTTGAGAGACGAACTAGATTGATGTGTTTACTGTGAGCAGTGTTGATTATGGATTTCTTTTAGTTTAAGTATTCTAAGGAGATTCTGTCGTTCCATAAAAAGGAAGTGAATGCTTCCACAAAAGATTAATATACGTACACGATACAGCAATTAGAATTTCTGAGTGTTATTTTTCGCAGCTCCTGGGGTAGTATATAATCTATATGTATTATAAGTTAATGTTTATTGCCCATAATAATATACACGATGTACAGTAATTGGAATTTCTAAGTATGATCTTTCGTAGCTCCTGAAGTAGTATATAATCTATATGTATCTAAAGTTAATGTTTACTACACAGACTAATATACGAACACGATGTATAGTAATTGAAATTTCTCTAAGTATTATTTTTCGTAGCTCCTGAAATAGTGTACTCGTATAATCAAAACGTTTTGCATTTTGCAGAATGATGGATGTTTCTGAAACGAAAATACTGATATATCATTTCCTTTGGATCTTTACTTCCTTGTTCGCTTGGTGAGACACAACATCACTTTCAGCTTCGTGGAATGCATTGCAATCATGTTACGAAGGACGTGGTTTCAAGCTGCTGAGTTCCGTCAGGTAAAGTTAGTACCTTGAGTATATGAAAGAGTAGTACTTCTGGTGTTGTTGCGTTCCGTAAGATAATCTTAATATTAGTATAATGTAGGGTAATACTTCCGGTGTCATTACTGCTTATTCATAGATAGATTATAGAATCATTTCTTAAGGTAATTTGAGTATTATGAAATGGTAGAGTATTACTTCCAGTGTCATTACTGTTTATTCATAGATAGATTATAGAATAATTTCTTAAGGTAATCTGAGTAGTATGAAATGGTAGAGTAATACTTCCGGTGTCATTACTGCTTATTAAAACATAGAATATAGGATAATTTCTTAAGGTAATCTGAGTATTATTAAATGGTAGAGTAATACTTCCGGTGTCATTACTCCTTATTCAAAGATAGATTATAGAATCATTTCTTAAGGTAATCTGAGTATTATGAAATGGTAGAGTAATACTTCCGGTGTCATTACAGCTTATTCATAGATGGATTATAGAATAATTTCTTAAGGTAATCTGAGTATTATGAAATGGTAGAGTAATACTTCCGGTGTCATTACTCCTTATTCAAAGATAGATTATAGAATCATTTCTTAAGGTAATCTGAGTATTATTAAATGGTAGAGTAATACTTCCGGTGTCATTACTGCTTATTAAAACATAGAATATAGAATAATTTCTTAAGGTAATCTGAGTATTATTAAATGGTAGAGTAATACTTCCGGTGTCATTACTGCTTATTCATAGATATATTATAGAATAATTTCTTAAGGTAATCTTTGTATAAGCATAAGGTAAAATAGTACTTTCGATGTCTATCTCCTTGCTCAGAGATAGAATATAGAATCATTTCATAAAGTTCCATGACCAACACATAATTTGAAACGTCGGCAATGTTGACTACAACATAAATCTTCTATTAACATATAAAAGAATATTAATGGAAATTTATGTATTTTTATTTTTAATTAAAAAAAAAAACTAAATTATACTTTTATTTTCTGAAAGGTTTATATTTGCATACACTACTTTTTAATTTTAATTTGATTATAATTTCACTAGAAAAAATCATGGTGCCTTAGTGACGTTTTACAGGTAATATTTCTTAATAAATTATTTATTCTAATGTTATTAGTTCTTAAAATATTTTATTTTTCCTTGTTTCCTTTCATCACTGGGCTATTTTCCCTGTTGAAGCCCCTGGGATTATAGCATCCTGCTATAGCAAGTAGCTTAGCAAGTAATAATAATAATAATAATAATAATAATAATAATAATAAAAAAAAAAATACCAGTAGCCGACTGTGATGGAAAGAATTAAAAGTAAGATAATTATCAGAATTACTGATGCCGGAAATGAAAATAAAATTCAAAATTTAAAACTTTTAAGGTATAGTTGATGAAATGTATAAATTTATTCAGGCAAAACTAGGTGGCATTTCTAATAGTTAATCAAGTAAATTTATCACTGAATAAAAATGTCCACGTGATAACATCTGAAACCAATTTTTTACAGATGGTTAAAAGTCAACCAACGAAATACATCAAAATAAAATTGGTAATGGCAAAAAAGATAAAATATTTAAGTAGCTAAAAAATGCAATTCATAGAGTAAAAACATGATGAAAGTTAAAAGATTACTGAAGCGAAAACATTGTCAACTAAGCTGTCTAAAAGCCAACCCAAAGATGAACTAATAGAAATATCTCGTTGCGTTGAGCAATATATTACGATGTTAAATTTAGAAAATATTGTAATACTTATAGCATATGTTCCATATAAAAAGGAAATAACTCTTAGAGAGAGAGAGAGAGAGAGAGAGAGAGAGAGAGAGAGAGAGAGAGAGATGTCCCTTGTGAGGTTGAATTTCAAATTTATTGCAATAATTATCGATGTACTTTCTTATGGAAATAAAAAAAACTAACGCGTACACATACAGAGAGAGAGAGAGAGAGAGAGAGAGAGAGAGAGAGAGAGAGAGCAGTGAAATATCTATTTTGATTTTAAATCTAAATAAAGAATGTTATGATCTATTTATTCATTAAGACTAAAGTATGCGTTTACACCTTAATCTTCTTACACGATGTCAGCTCTATACTACGTAATCTGTTCTTAACGAAGTGGGTGTCAGACTTTAATTCACCATTAAATTTTAATCTTCTGTATAAATGCAGGGATGCGAAAAAAATCTTAGGATTCTGCTTTTCCAAGTAGGGTTAGAGCTTAGCTAATAAAATATAATAATAATAATAATAATAATAATAATAATAATAATAATAATAATAATAATAATACCTGATGTGAACAGTGTTTGTGACCTTCAAAGTTTAAACGCCAAATTATCAAATAACAAATGAATCATTCTTTTGACCATCAACAAAATTTTCTCACATAAATCAATATGTTTTTATAATCGTGTTTGATGCAGAGGAAAATACTTTAAGTTTAAGACTTGTGATAAAATAATCCTTGACATATGTTGACATTTTCGGTTGACTACTAGTGGTAACATTTTAATAATTATATTGAGGCCAGTTTTCTTTATATTATAGTTTATGAAATATAGTTATGCATAATTCTCGCATAAATCATTTCATAACACAAGATTCATAGCCAGTATCATATAGCGACTTTTCACTTGACAAAAGGTAAAACTTTAAGATGACTTCCTACTATTTCGTCCATCTCTGCCTATTCCATTTATAATTTCCTTCCTTCTAAGTTAATTTGGAACTTACTGAATGGAATCCAGTAAATAGGGCTACTTATTGAATTAATCATCAAGATAAATAATTACTACAAAATAAACAATTTGCCGTAAAAACGGTAAAAATCCTGGAATAAATGTTGTCAAGCATTTGCCTTTTTAAAAAATGGATATATTGACATAAAGGAGAGATATTGTGGTCACCAACCCGTAAAAGATAATAACAAAGTAGGGTAAAGTTATGGTTGCCTGTATTTTACTGAAATACGGCTGAGAACAGTATATTTTTACGGAGAATTTCCAATTAAAATTAGGGTTTTTTTTTTTTTTTTTTTTTTTGACAGTGTAGAATACATGTATATGACTAATGCTAATGAATTAATTGGCTGAGTTTCGATGGAATCAGTAGTTGTTACTACAATACTAGCCAAATGAGAAATATTTTCGCATCAATAAGTTATCATTAGAGGGGACAAAATTAACTTAAATTATATCAATATATTCATAGAGAAATATTAGAGATGGCCGGGTTTCTTTTTGTTAAAAATCTATATTGTTAAATATTTTGTTGTAATAAGAGGCCAATGGCTTTAGGTATGCCATACATAAAACCCTTATCTAATTAACCTGTCTTAAATTTCACATTATAATAGAAAAAAAAAGCTAAAAAAATATGGGCTACTGGAAGAACCGAAAATTGTAATTTCTTCCACTATGTACACAAACCTTCCCATAATGCACGACCTACTTAATGAGACGGATCATTAAACTACAACATGTGCACTTTCAAGGTCAATGTCCAAGTATTTACCATACCACCGTGATGGTATAACTTTCTTTTAGTTAAAAAAAATTTGAATAACAGCTGCATTGTGTCTTTGTTCTGGAGCCATCCCCGGAAGGGGATTAGTTGATTTACTGCATAATGATCTCACTCATGATTAAGCAGTTAAGGTAAGAGTAGGAAAGTTTTCCTCTAAAAACACGCGTTGTTGATACTTACGGTGAGTATATGTATATTTGTATGCATATATATATATATATATATATATATGCAGTATATACATATTTATTTACATATACTGTACATATATGTGTGTATACATTTAAATATATAGACATGCATATATCAGTTGTTTTTCATCAAATTGATTTATCTTGTCGTAAGTCATTCTGTATTTAACATATTCTGAAGAAAAGAGACTATCAATGCAGAATCTAAGTCCGAATATTCATTAATTGTAACTTCATTCATTGGAATTACTTTATAGATAAGTTCCTTAAGGGCATTTACAGTATGATTCTAATAATATGCATTTAATTTTTCAAAATATCACTAGCTTGTACATACGTTGTACTTGAAAGCATCTATGCATATTAAAAAAAGATTTAAATCTTTGTCACCGAGTTGCAATGAATGGAATGAAATGTCGCTAGAGATGATGTTATTTTCAAAGTAATTATCTCTGTCAAAAACTCCTTATTTTTCAAAAGTTAATTAACATAACGTACTTGTTTTACCCTAAGAAATAAGAATGATTGAAACAGGAAAGGTTGTGAATAAGTGAGGTTGAAAGAAGAAAGGTTGTGAATATAAGAAAGGTTGAAATAAGAAAGGCTGTGAATAAGGAAGGAACGAAATTGAGAAAAAAATTAAAAGGAATGAAATAGGGACAAAAGATTTAGAATTTAATATCAAACATCCTATTTCTTTTCCATACATGATAAACGTGAGTGAGAGAGAGAGAGAGAGAGAGAGAGAGAGAGAGAGAGAGAGAATTTTTAGGAACAGCTATTCCATACACTTAGTAAACGTTAAAAACCAAATCGTAATTGGAGAGAGAGAGAGAGAGAGGAGAGAGAGAGAGATTTAGGAACAATTATTCCATATATTTAGTAAACGATACAATCGAAATTGTTATTGAAGAGAGAGAGAGAGAGAGAGAGAGAGAGAGAGAGAGAGAGAGAGAGAATTTTCAGGAACAGCTATTCCATACACTTAGTAAACGTTAAAAACAACAAAATCGTAATTGGAGAGAGAGAGAGAGAGAGAGAGAGAGAGAGAGAGAGAGAGAGAGAGAATTTTTAGGAACAGCTATTCCATACACTTAATAATCGTTAAAAACAAAATCGAAGTTGGAGAGAGAGAGAGAGAGAGAGAGAGAGAGAGAGAGAGAGAGAGAATTTTTAGGAGCAGCTATTCCATACACTTAGTAAACGTTAAAAACAAAATCGTAATTGGAGAGAGAGAGAGAGAGAGAGAGAGAGAGAGAGAGAGAGAGAGAGGTGTTTAGGAACAGCTATCCAAAACTATCCAACTCACATAAGAGAAAAATAAGTGGGCCGCCATCGATCCTCCCATAGGGCGAACGATGGCGTGCCCAGTCTACTACTATAGCTCTCCAGTTGGCTAAGTCTTCCAAGTAAATATTAAAGGGTTGAGAATGTCTATTAATAAGGCTTTTGGAACATCAGTTTTCGTTTACTCCAATTCTATTTATATTTTCTTGGTAGTGTTCAATTGTTTAACATCCGCCTTTCCTACATCAAGTGAATAATGAAAAGAGTCAGATTCGAAAGTTAACAGGAATCCAAGCGGACCCCCAAATTCCGTATCTGACCTCAATAAATAAAATTCAAAGTTAATGGCTGCTGTAACACGTACAGTTGGACACAGGAATTCCTGTTACTCCTCGCTCTGAGAACGTACCCTGTCACACCCTTTCTGAGCGGAGAGTTACAGTGTGTAGCCTCACTGACCATTGATGCCATCTCTCACTACACTTACGTTTGGGTACTCGCCCTCAGTAAAGGTGTGAAAGACTGCATTTCTTCAGAGCATCAAGTACCAGGAAATCCTGTGTGCAACTGTGCATGCCTTTATATTTCTAGGAGGTTACCAGCCTCATGACTCTTCTTTTGGATAATGGACGATGGTTTAAACTTTAAACTACCACGAGTTTCTAACAACGTTACATGGCAACTAATGCACTGTATAGATAAACAATGGCCCAATGCTATTTCCACTCAGCATGATGATCCCCAGTCTTCAACAAGGAGTCGAACCTGGGATCTCTAGTTTGGTAGACAAGAACGCTAACCGATCATACCACGAGGGTCATACATACATGCATTCATTACTTGCACACACTCGCATATATATATATATATATATATACTGTATATATATACACACACACATATATATATACATATATATATATAATATATATATATACATTTATATATATATATATATATATATATAAATAAGCTGTAGCAGACTTGAATAGAGAAAGCAGAAATGTAAGACTGAAAATGAATATGAGTAAAACTAAGATGATGTTCAATGAAAATGCAGAGATAACAAATAAGGGCTATAGGCGAACCTCTAGAGATGGTTAATGAATATACGTACTTAGGACAGACAATAAGAGTTTCCTCAGGACACGAGACCGAAATTACAAGATGGATAAGCATGGTGTGGAGAACGTTTAAAAATGAGATTATGAAAAGTAAAATGCCAGTTTCTCTAGAGAAAAGTATTTAATGAGACGGTCCTATCACTATTAACTTACGCATCAGAAACTTGGACCCTTAGTTAAACCTTAGAACATGAGCTAGTTACAACTCAAAGGGCTATGGGAATTACACTAAGCGGTAGAAAAAAGAGCAACATGAATACGAGAGGAAACTGATGTAGAATATATTCTAAAAACATGTAAAAAAAAAATGGACACAGGTAGGACATGTAATGATAATAGCAGATAACAGATGGTAATTAAGAACAACAGAATGGGTACCTAGAGATTGCAAATGAAGACGATGATTGACGAGCTAAGAAAACTTGCGGGAACAGACTAGTATAGAAAGACCATAAAGAAACGCGAGAGGAAGGTCATGTCTGAGGCCTTATCCTGCAGTGGACTAGCAACGGCTGATGATGATGATGATGATGATGAAGTATATATACTTTCATATTTGTGTATATAACCTCTTGAGCATCCATTGAGGTCGATGGTATACTTATTGAAAATACAACCTTCTTAGGCGATGATATAAAATGCCCTGGAAATGTGTAGCAATATAATCAGTCCAATCGATAATGACATAGAAATAGATATAAAAACTCCGCTAGTTCAACTCTTTTCAATGCACCCTACAAACAGCAAGAGGAAAATTGGATTACGTGTACCAAGAGACATTAGATAAATGTAATCCACACTCTTGGCTCCACAAATGCCGCAGTGCGGCAGCCCGGATACCGTCTAAAGAATTAATAACTCTTCTCTAATATTTACCATTGTCCTTCTCACCCGCATGGACCATTCGCCGTTCTGGCACATTCTTAACCACAGTGGTCTTCCCATTTGAGAACTTGTTCATTGAAACGCTGCAGATAAAGAGGCCAATAAACAGATTCGTTCATCTGAAATCGTAAATTATAAATAACTTCTTCCTGATCTTACCTGCTATGTTATTGTTATTATTATAATTATTACTAGCTAAGCTACAACCCAAGTTGGAAAAAGCAAGATACTATAAGCCCAAGGGCTCTAACAGGGGAAAAAAAGCCCAGTGAGGTAAGGATGAACTCTATCGAGACATCGTTGAGGTAGTGTCTGTTGAGGAGGAGGGGAAGGAGTAGTTGGTAGGAGAAGTAGTAGGAGCAAGTAGCTTAGCCTTGCTCTGTCCATGACGGCAGTCAATAACGCTAGAATTATTTATGTAAACCAACTTCACACTATCCGGAGCCATAAAGTTCCTACCTTTAGGACCAGCCTTTTCTTTTTCTGACAGGAGCTACCAATATTGATCTTTCAACCCCTCGACCAGTGTTCACCTTCCCATTCGTCTTCCTCCAACTCTTCGTGTTTTTCGTTAAGGAGGCACGTATGGGGAAAAAGTATGTTAGCAGAGAGAGAGAGAGAGAGAGAGAGAGAGAGAGAGAGAGAGAGAATAGTCCCGGAAGGATTTCAGATGTTTAGCTTTGTTAATGTTAAAGTTAGATTAAACTGTATTGTGTAAGCCCAATTACTGCTATTATAACAGCCTGTATTACATCAACGATTGAAGAAAGTACTCCTACTATATACGATTACTTATAGAAAAGCAGGAAGGCAATGTAACAATCTATTCGAAAACTCCGATATCATATAGTTAAGACCAGAGAAACAGTAAGAGAATCTTATCTGAGACTTGATCCTTTAGCACTTTGTTAAATACCTACAGCTTGTAGCACCATCGACTAGCTATAGACAGCCATACTTCATTGGAAGCATCTTAAGAAAACACCAATGAGTTGACACTTATCTAAATCTAAAAACTGTAAATGATTAATAGGTTCCTATAACTACAAATCGGAATGTTCTTATATTTTTTCTGTTAAATAACAATGTTCCCTACCATCCAAATATCTAATGGCATAAAACTTCCCGAATGATAATAGTTTCTCACAAATTTTAACGAATGATGAAACAAGAACAGATACTTCTCAGTGAATTTTGAAGATAAGGCGGAATAAGAATAATTACATTCACACATCTCACACATAAATAATCTCACTTGATGTAAAATAAATGCATAATGTGACACAAACAACTTATTTTATATATACATACATACATATACACACACGCGCGCACACACATATGTGTATATATATATATATATATATATATATATATATATATATATATATATATATATATATATATATATATATATATATATATATATATATATATATATATATATATATATATATATATATATATATATATATATATATATATATATATATATATATATATATATATATATATATATATATATATATATATATAGAATGCCATTAGAAATATAAACAGGATCAACGACATGACTTCGAAATACACTTTCTGAGTGTAATAAATAAATATATTTACAATACATTCCACTAACGCAGGAAGAATTTTATAACAGTAGATATTACTGAAGTCTTTTACCTGACTTTACATTCAGAGAAACAGACATTTTGGGATATCATGTAAAACAACAAGAAAATAAGGCAGTACTGGATAATGTGATATGAGTAAGGGAAGAAGGTTGTAAAATGCATGCAAAGATAATATCAATGCACTCTTCGTACGATGTAATAAATTTTGCTTCCATTTTCACATGTGAATATAACTTTATAAATTTATTTAATACAGCACTGATAGGTCGACAGAGATGTCAACTCTTTTCAGCGGTGATTTATTTTCGTGGTTTTTATATATATATATATATCATATATTATATATATATATATATATGCTCATATATATATATATATATATATATATATATGCTCTATATATATATATATATATATATATATATATATGCTATATATATATATATATATATATATAAGAAAAAAAAAACTTGCAAAATTGTTAGACACGAGGTGCTGATGCCCAATATATCTGCAAAGAGTTTGTACCAATATGAAAAAAATGTCTCTCAAGGGATAACAATTGTACTATATTAATAAAAAGGATATACTAGTTAAGAATGAAAAGGAAATGAATATACCATAATTATGGAATGTGGGATGATCTTCCTAATCAGGCATTTGAATCGGTGTAACTTTATTAGTTGAAACTTGCATCGAATGTTTTTATATTGAACAGGCTGACATAAGTCTCTCTTCATAGTTTATAAAGACAGATTTATTTTAACGTTATTTATATTAAATTATTTTATATTGATTATTTATCATTTCTCAAGTATTTTATTTATTTCCTTATTTCCTTTCCTTACTCGACTATTTTTCTCCAGTTGAAGCCCTTGGCACATAGCATCCTGCTTTTCCAACTAGGGCTGTAACTTAGCTAGTAATAATAATAATATATATGATGAGGTTTCGAGAAGAGGGTAATATGAAGAATTACCAGATGAGATTGTAATGGAGTTTGTGCTCGTTGATTATATAATCAAATCAATTATAATTACACGTGCATAAAAGATGTGAATTTTTCGGAGAGAAATGGTGAAATGAACTATAAGAAACAGACCAGTCGGAGATAAAAGAGTATATTAACAATATTTACGATTATTATTATTATTATTATTATTATTATCATCATCACAAGCTAAGCTATAACCCTAGATGAAAAAACAAGATGCTATAAGCACAAAGGCTCCAAAAGGGAAAAATAGCCCAGTGATGAATGGAAACCAGGAAATAAATAAACTACATGAGAAGTAATAAACAATCAAAATAAAATATCTTAAAAACAGTAACAACATTAAATTAAATTAAATAAGACTAGAAAGCTAGAAATTAAATAAAAATATCGTTTATCTGTAAATACTGTATGGTGAAGCAATGTAAGCTAATATTAGATAAAATATATTGATTATTTTTGGCCGTTTGGATGATATTATCCAAAGATTATTATCCCTTTTTTTGTCGCCATCCTCAACATTCCCATTACTAAGAGTACAATATAAGGCATCATTAAAATACATAAGAAAACCAATAATTAATTTTCCCACTTCAGTGGACAGTGAAGAAGAAGAAGAAAAACAAACAGGACAAAGGCGAAGAGATAATTAAATATTTGTATTTAAAACTTTCACGGACATGCCGCTAAGAAGTTTGGAAACAATAATAAATAATTTATTCCGTTGCAGGTAAAAGGAAATTCTTCCCTCAAAGTTACATTTATATTTAAATCTATGGAGAATTATAAATTAGATCACATTGTATGGAAAAAGTAGCAATGAAGGAAAAAAGTAAAATTTAACAGAAAATAGTTGTCTTAGTAACAGAAAACGTTTTTATTACTAAGATACTAAAATTTAGTTCCGTAAATTTCCTCCAAAACAGCAATGGAAACAATGAACATTTTGCAGCTGTTAATAGTTGCATTTGAGTGAGTGCAAATTAATGATATAATTATCATTATGATTTTCCATTATTATATAACTTTAATTACCTTGAAGATAGCATGATAAAATTTCCAAATATGACCACGTTTAGAAATTAAATCATAAATATATATTCCACCTATCTACTTTAAACAACTAGGATGTCTTTATTCATATTACAAAATTCTTTATCAAACTATCCAGTAAGATTAGCAAATTTCTCAACTACTTACTCATTTGAGAAAGAGAAAAAATAATCAATCGATTAAAAAGGAAACATTGGTAAATTCAGTAAGAAAAATAGTAAGAGATATATAGGCGAGTGAAAAAAAATATAAAAATAACAAATAAATCACAAAAATAGTAAAAGATATTGAGGCGAGAAAGAAATTATCCCTAAAAATGCTATACAGGTTAAAGGAATGACAAAGTGCACAAAAAGTTCCTTCAATGAAGTTTTTGAGTTGTTATTCGATTTGTCTTTTCCTGGCTGCTGTTTTCAGAAGAGAGAGAGAGAGAGAGAGAGAGAGAGAGAGAGAGAGAGAGAGAGAGAGAGAGAGAGAGAGAAACTTAAATTCTTAGAAACGGGATTTTCAAAACAATGAAAAAAAGGTGAGGAACACTGATTTACCAAAACCTCCAAAAGTCGAGGATAGAGAGAGAGAGAGAGAGAGAGAGAGAGAGAGAGAGAGAGAGAGAGAGTCTTAAATTCTTAGAAACGGGATTTTCAAAACTGAAAAAAGGTGAGGAACCCTGATTTACCAGAACCCCCAAAATCCAGAGAGAGAGAGAGAGAGAGAGAGAGAGAGAGAGAGAGAGAGAGAGAGGTTCTTTAACCATGCAAAAGATTTGATCAAAAATGCTGTAACCATCAGACTATGAGCATTATTCTAATATAAAATTTAAAACGAGTTCGTCTCATTCTACGTTTAGACAACATTACGACCATACATCCTTTAGAACTATCAGGAAAACGATATAAATAATAAGTAACCCTAAATTCTCCTTCTATTTCCATTGTCGTCAGTGACGTGACATGAGGGAAATAGTTGCCAAACTATCTTCCTCTCTCTTTCCCTTACAAAGAAACTTCAGAATTCGTACACACGTCTCTTTCATTCATTGGCTAAGACATCGATATTTCCGTCTTGCCACGTGCACCACTGGCGCCGATGGCCAATGCTACGGTGACAAGTTTAAAAGAATCAATCGGTCCACGTGTAGTTGTTTACGTTTCCCCGTGAAGGAAGAAATCCGCTTGTTTTTCGCTCATTGACTTAAAACACTATAATGTGGCTGAAGAATTTACACGTATCCATGTGTGACTGGCTTAATAGACATCCTGGGTTTTTTTTTTTTTTTTTTTTTTTTTTAAACCAAGTACATGCAAAGACCAAAATACTATGAATGTTGTGGATGATTCACATCCGCTAGTCTCTTGAAGTATATTCACATGTATGAATATTATTTTAATTCATTATTTTAAATCGTAAAAAAATACGTATAGAGGTTCTCCATCTGATTATCGTTTAGATAAGTTCGTCTTTCTTTGATATCAACAAATGTAAAAATAGCAAATTAGTTTACAAAAATCTGCACAAGAAATGAGAAGAACGATGGGAAAACGGGGTGAATTTATTTTTTCGTTAGAACCTCTCCTTAATGATGAAGTTCTTCTAAGCCATTAGAAGCAAGACTATGCCATCTAGGATTATTAGGAATAAAGTTTACATGTAATCTAGCTAAACATAGTCAAGGAATCGAGAGTAGTTTGCAATAGAAATATAGAAAATCGTGAACCAAAAATGCCGAAAGGTAACCTATTTCCTTTAAACCATCAGTTTTATTCTTGTACATACTTACCGTAAAAATTACAGCAACATATTGAAAACATTAGAAGAGATATATATATAATCATACAATGTACAGTATATATATATATATATATATATATATACACACACACGAACACAGTGGTGACCTTTTACTATTGGCTTTTGCTAGCAATTAACACATATTTGCAAAAACTGCTAAGACTAATGTAGCCTATACCCGACCATTGGTTTGGATACGAGAGAAGAAACAATAAGTGTTGCAAGAAAAAAATGCCAAGCGTAGTTAATAATTTCTTTAATGGAATTATAAGGTAAAAGGGATATTAATGGTGATCAGCAAGAGAAGGTCTTGATTTTTGGATATTTTAATCCATTTTGAGCAGATTGCCAATATATTAGGCTTGCTTTCGGAA
>NC_090732.1:168541137-168583637 GCF_036898095.1 Palaemon carinicauda | reverse complement strand
TACTTTCCAACAAGATAAACAGTCTCTCCTTTAGAATTACTTTCCTACAAGATGAACAGTCTCTCCTTTTGAATTACTTTCCAACAAGATAAACAGTCTCTCCTTTTGAATTACTTTCCAACAAGATAAACAGTCTCTCCTTTTGAATTACTTTCCAACAAGATAAACAGTCTCTCCTTTTGAATTACTTTCCAACAAGATAAACAGTCTCTCCTTTTGAATTACTTTCCAACAAGATAAACAGTCTCTCCTTTTGAATTACTTTCCAACAAGATTAACAGTCTCTCCTAAGTACAGCTACGAAATGTAGCGCCAAATCCTTGGACGACTAATGAAAATTAACAATTCTAATTAACCAGGCAGATTGGAAATAATCATTATTGGTTTAACTTACATGAAATCATAATGAAATTGCCAGAGAAGGAAGATAATGTACGTTATATTCCTGTTCATGGTATTTTGTTGATAAATCCAGGATAACATCAAATATCTCAATACTACATCGATACATCCCCAATGTAAACAGCGTACATTTTGTAATTTTTTAAAACCTTTGAAATCAGTAGGCATCGTAGAAACAATTTTAACCTTGATTCTTTTCTTCATTTGTTTTGTCTAAAGTATCTATTACATACGGTGAACAAAGATTTTACAAAAATCAATGAAATATTACATAAAAAATAGTTGGTAAAAGAATCCTTAAGAGCTTGGAAGAATTTAGGATCTGATTAATGTTGTAAAGGGAAAGGATAAGGGTTAGCAGTGCGATTCTATTTTATGGGAATCCTCTGTAAACTCCCAATCAGACAGTGCTGACGTCTCATTTATCAGGAGATTCAACTTACTTTTCAATAGAGAATGCATTCTCTCTCTCTCTCTCTCTCTCTCTCTCTCTCTCTCTCTCTCTCTCTCTCTCTCTCTCTCTCTCTCTCTCTCTCTCTCTCTCTCTCTCTCTCCTGGAATTGAAAAGATATAACCCCAGTCAATGTGGTAATTTCTTTACATACAAATTAGCAAATACATGGAAAAGACTTCCAATGGATGTAGTGAACAGTAACACGGTAAACGAATTCAAGAATACGTTAGACGAGATCATAAAAAGCCCACTAAATGTTTAAAATAATTCGCTCTACCCAGGAGTAAATGGAGTCTCCGCGGATGGACTAAAATGTCTTTGAGACATCCGTTATAGACTTAGATATTTTACCTTGTACATTACTCCAGTTTACATTTGTTTTTCAGTAACATTTAGCGACATTGAATTTAAGAAAGTGTATGGAGATATACATACTACACAGTATTCTAGAAGTTTTATTCCAGCTGTGACCAAGTTGTGGAATGATCTTCCTAATCGGGCAGTTAAATCATTAGATCTTAAATAGTTCAAACTTGCAGCATTTTTTTTTTATGTTGAACAGGCTGACCTAAGTGTTCTTATAGTTTATATATGAAGTATCTGTTTTAATGTTGTTATGGTATTCGAAGATTTTTTAATCTAATTGTTCATTACTTCTTATATCGTTTATTAATTTCCTTATTTCCTTTCCTCACTGGGCTATTTTTCCCTGTTGAAGCCCCTGGGCTTATAGCATCTTGCTTTTCCAACTAGGGTTGTCGCTTAGCTAATAATAATGATAATAATAATAATAATAATAATAATAATAATAATAATAATGATAATAATAATATTATGGCTGTTACCTATGTTTTGAGGATGCTAAAGAGCTGTTACTGATACAAATATGCATAAAATTAATTGATATTTTATTCAATACACGATTAAATTATTACGTTTCCTTCATGTATATATAACTTACTAGGCAATTAAATATGCAAACAAAACGGTGGTGAGAGGGGGTCGGTAATTAACACCTACGGGAGAACTAATTATACGTAATGTATTTTTCCGGGAGAACTAATTTTACGCAATGAATTTTTCCGGGAGTACTAATTTTAAGCAATGTATTTTCCCGGAAGAACTATTTTTACGCAATTTATTTTCAGGAAGAACTATTTTTAGGCAATGTATTTTTCCTGGAGAAAAAATTTTACGTGATGTATTTTTCCGGGAATACTAATTTTGCGCAATGTATTTTCTCGGAAGAACTAATTTTACGCAATGTATTTTCTCGGGAGAACTAAATTTACGTAATATATTTTTCCGGGAAAACTAGTTATATATACGCAATGTATTTTCCCGGAAGAACTAATTCAACGCAATGTATTTTCCCGGAAGAACAAATTTAACGCAATGTATTTTTCCAGTACTAATTTTACGCAATGTATTTCCCGGGAGATCTAATTTTACGCAATGTATTTTTCCGGGAGAACTAGTTTTACGCACTCTATTTTTCATGGAGAAATAATTCTACGTAATATATGTTCCGTTCTATTTCCCTAGCTCCTTTTTCTTTAATACAAGATATACGTAGACTAATATTTCTATTCAAAAAAAGAACCTGACATCTAAACCACCATTGGAATACACATTACTGTACATTAGAATGTCTAGTCATGTCCTAAAATGATAAGGGATATTACAAAAACAGGTGGAGAATATCCAATTGGGAGACATGCATTGAAACTAAATTGCGGCAAAGTATCATCATATGATTTTTAAATATATATGTCAAATGCCTTAGTTTACAAACAGCTAAATTAGCAGTAATAACGTTTACGATATCAATAATATTGAGAAATATATTTCATAAATGTAATTGATATAGCAAATATATATTCTTTTATAATATCTGAAATCGTTTCCACTAGTTAGTTCGTTTCTTTTAGAGTGCACAGATCTTACCTCTTAGACTAAGAGTCGTAGCCCATTTTTTTTGGGGGGGTGGGGGGGGTGGGGGTTAAAAAATCTATACTTATTAAGATAACAATTAAGGGTTGATGATAATTCTGTTAATTTAGATATGCTGTACTTAAAGAAAGGGAAAGTGAAGCTGAAAAGAAAATTTATCTCGTTTAATGTCGCTGCCAGATTCTCTTTTGTTCGAGTTGATTATCATTCTGGAAAAGGCATCATCCCACACAGTCTTCCTCACTACAACCTCCCTTCTCCCAACTGAGGACTGTTCACAATGGCCTCTACCGTTCCTTAATGCCAGGTTTTCTCTCCTCCCTTCTTATCTGAAAGAGACCAACATTCATAGTGAACAGGGACGTTCTCCACTCTGCTATAAATATGTCTTTTTTCGTAATGGAGAATCAATAGCAACTGGCTTGGTCGAGTTCCTTAGAGAAGAGATGGCGTGGTGATGTTCCTTGTAACATATTTAGATAAATTGTAATTATTGCGATCGTGAATATATTTAATTACAAAATTTACTCATGTAAATATATTATAAATTGTAAGAATTGTAAATGGAAAAGTTTCTTATGGTGTCCATAGGTATATTTTGAGGCCTAACATTCTCAAATAAAAATGAAAGAATGGAGAATGGCGTGGTCTAAATGGAGTAATATGTGTTTAATATCTTTAGGCCTACCTTTAATGAAGGCTGAAGCAAAAGAAAGTAACTCAAAATGAAAGAAAATCATACAAAATGTCCTCTATGATTTTTTCTTTCACGGGCATGATTCGGCTGATTCTACCTTCCAAATATAAGCGGTGAAACTGCGTGCGTCCACACACACGCGCGCGCACACACACACACACACACACACACACATATATATATATATATATATATATATATATATATATATATATACATATATATATATTCATATATATATATATATATTTATATATATATATATATAAATTCATATATATATATATATATATATATATATATATATATATATATATATATATATGAATATATATATGAATATATATATATATATATGTATATATGTATATATATATATATATATATATATATATATATATATATATATATATAATATATATATATATATACCCTTTCTAAGTGGGGATACCTTGACGTGGTGGAACGGGGTTGTGCATCGCCATGATCAGTAAAGCTGTACTCATCAGGGCTACCCATACTAGGTTAGTTTGCTGTAAGTGATCAGACTAAAGTCTACCACCTTCACCAATCCGCAGTGGCGAACGTGGTGTTGAAAACTAGCCAAACCCCAGACATAAATAAGAATATTTCTGAGGCCTTTGTCCTGCAGTCGACTGGTAAGGGGTGCATTTCTTGTTGTTGTTATGTACGTGTATATATGTGTATGTATATATATATATATATATATATATATATATATATATATATATATATATATATATATATATATATATACATATATATATATATATCTTATACTAAAGACAATAATTTACGCAAATCCTAGTCATATGCAATATAGTCGTTGACAATTCTGACACGGAAGAAAAATACAAAGATAATTAATGGGCAATAAAAAATATGCACATAAATATCCTGTGGCACCAATCAGACTACTTAAGAATATAAAAAACGAGGTTGTCAATAACATGTAATAAAAACTAAAATATCAAATTAGACAATAAAATTATTGTGTACAGCCCCATCTGAGAGCTAATATAATAAAAATGTAAGATTCATATTTAAAGCAAATATCCTCGGCTACTGCAGCTACTTTTCATCATATAGCCTATTAAAAATAAGCTCAATATATATCTCCTTTGTCTCTGCATTTAGTTTTCAGCTACTGATTATGCTACTAGATTCAACATCATTAGGATAGGTGGAGAACAGAAAATCTTCACCTCTCGAGTATGTTTAATTGAGTTAATGTTCTGTTCGGAGATCTCAGTGCCGTATTAAGGACCTTTCAGAATAATTATGTCCTCAAAACTTTATTTCTGTTTTAGAATTTCTCAGTTTTGGGCCTGAATTGTCTTGGCAGTTCTACCACTTCAAACAACACTATAACATTATTATTATTATTATTATTATTATTATTATTATTACTAAATAAGCTACAACACTAGTTGGAAAGGCCGGATGCTATAAGTCAAAGGGCTCCAAAAGAGCAAATACCCTAGTGAGGAAAAGAAATAAGTAGACAGCAAGAATAGTGTGCCTCACTGTACCTTCCAATCAAGAGACCTCTAACCCAAGACAGTGGAACACCATGATAAAGAGGTTATCGCCCTACCCATGACTAGAGAACAATCACTTGATTTGGGAGTGCCGTTCTCACAGATGTGCAGCTGCCTACTATAGTTAAAGATTCTATGGGTTTGGGAACAGTATCTTATTTATATGTTATTCATGAAAATATCTAGTTTTATTGTTTTATCTATAGTAATTAAAGTGTTTTCATTATTAACATTTGTCATAGTGCTAATTTCTATTTATTAGCTTGTCATCGGTTATATTACAATCATTATATTTGTTATTATTTATACATAATCAACTTTTATTACTTATTTGTTTTTAACTTTCTTCCTCTTTTTACATAAAGGTTTTTTCGCCTTCTTTAATAATAATAATAATACTAACAATTTCTCAATCTTTGTCAATAATAATAATAATAATAATAATAATAATAATAATAATAATAATAATAATAATAATAATAATAATAATAACAGTATGGTAAATTATAGATTTATATCTCTAGTTTTACTAGGAGCCAACTCTCAATTTAGTTTGAAAAATCTTATTATGGTTCTCTTTCAATATTATCTGGTTTAAGAATTGTCTAATCATTCTTAATTGCTTAGAAATATACTACAACTTCCAATAATTCAATTTAATTACCTCCCTCAGACTTAATCTGTTTTTAAAAGTTTTAAGGCCACTCATGAATAGCAGAAGCAAGGGACAGTAACATTGCCCCATCAAGCAGGACAATGCCCTAGAGACTGATCATATACACATATAATCAGCGACCAAGCCCCCTCTCCACCTAACCAAGGACCAAGGAGGGCCAGACACTGGCTGCTTCTGACTCAGCAGATAGACCTGTAGGCTCCCGCAAACCTCCCATCCTTGTCTCACAAGGATGGTGAGGTTGCAGCGACTAAAGGAACTAACGAGTTTGAGCGGGACTCGAACCAGTCAAGGAAGCTATCACCAGACTATCAAAATCCTCAAGTATCTTGTTCTACACAGAGAACCTCTGAATTTCGATTGAAATGTTTCCTCTTTTCGTGTAAAAAATTCAAATAGTTTTCTTTTCCTGTTTGTATTATTGGTAATTATAGGATAGTATTGCCAGTTTAACATTATTTCCTGAGTCAGAAGTATATTCATGGCTTGAAGGCGTTAATCATTAATCTAGGATTAAAATATTTATGATAGTTTTACCAATGCAAATTCAACAATAATTGGAACATCTGTGCAAACAGCATATTTCGTCTCCGTGTTTTGTTTCTTATTATTATAACACCCACCACCCATGTTTCTTATCTTGAGTATATTATTTCTATTTACCATCACACCCACAATCTGTACCTGTTTATATCTAAAGATTGTACTTATCAATTATTATCCATCATGTGAGATATATTAATTATATTTTTACATCAGTGCATCTGCTATAATCTTGTTCTTTATCAAAAACCTAACCTATACTATATTTTGTAAGTAAATTCTCCAGGAAGTGGAATCTTTGCTTCCAAGTGATCATTTTACCTTACTAAACTATTCATTATAAGCAAGATAGCAAGTTACCATTCCTGACTGGTGATCGCCAATATGGGGGTGTTAGAGTCCGGCTCAAACTTGTTAGATCCTTTGGTAGCTGCAACCTTACTATCCTTGCGAGTTAAGGATGGGGGGTTTGGGGGAGCCTATATGTCTACCTGATGAGCCTCCTTGGTCCTAGCTTGAGTGGAGAGGGGGCTTGGGGGCTGATCACATGTAGCCTGTATATGGTGTCTCTTAGGCATTATCCTGCTTGATAGACAATGTCTCTGTCCCTTGCTTCTGCCATTCATGAGCGGCCTTGAAACCTTAATATATTCAAGTTCCATATCTAAACTTATGTAACGAGTTTTGATTATTACGAGTCCTGAAGATTGAAGTAACTTTTGCAGCAAAATTACTTCTCATTTTGTGATAACTGCTTACGACCAAAACATCGTAATTTCTTAGCATATATTTTCACGAACATTATTTTTCTTTTAAGGAATCGAAAAAATATGCTGCACGTGGAATATTTCTGACTGCTGAGGAATTTGGTGTTTTTATAAGATTTCTCATCGCAGGCTGGGGAAATCTAATTAAAACTTATCTCTCAACAAATTACCAACTTCGAATTAATTTTCGAATTTCCTTTAAAAATCCTAATTAGTTTATAGATTCTGTTATTCTGTACTATATGATCTGCATACAGAAAATCTCCACGCATAAATTGTTTATTTTATAGGGTTGGCAGTTAAAAATTACACAAATTACCTAGGAATTTCTCAGAGATGTATTTGAACCCAGATGATGGTTTGCATCCTAAATGCCATCAACCCTACCTACTGACTAGCAACTCATATTCTATTTATGATTACGTATATACATACGTGCATACAGCTATACAAACGTGAATAATCTATGGTAAAATATAAAATAGTATGAAATTGCCTAGTTATAAAATTTAAAAGTAATTAGTATGCACACAGAGGGATTACATCCAATGCTATTTTTATCTTCAAGTTTTAGATGCTGAAAAAACGGAAAAAAGAAAAGATGGAAAAAGACGTTACTTTTCATCAAGTTTGCAGTTAGTTCCTTAAATGTCTAATAACTAGATCATAATTATGGCTTATACTTTAGGAGATTTCTCACCCGGCAAGCCATAGAAAAGTACAATTTGCCCTTCTATTTTTTCAAATATCAGATCTTAGATCCCCACACACTATTATCATTTTTAATAAGCTTAGCTACAGCCCTGGTTGGAAAAGCAGGATGATACAAGGCCTTGGGTTCCAACAGGGAAAATAGATCAGCAACAACGTTAAAATACACATGTTATACATAAGCTATGAAGAGAGACTTGTGTCAGCCTGTTTAACATAAAAAACATTCACTGCAAGATTTGCGAAGACCATTCCTTAATCTGGTCATAGCTGGAATAAAACGTTTAGAATGCTGTGTAGTGTTGAGCCTTATGATGGAGAAGGCAAAACTGTTAAAATTAACGGCATATCTAGTACTTTGTAAAGGATAGTACAGTCTGGAAATATCTAAATGTAAAGGATTGTCAGAATGATGAAAAATCTCATACATCATCAATAAAAAACTGACTAAGGTATTTAATAGAACGTAACTTCCTGTTCAACAAATTAAGACGAGAGTCCGCAGCTGAAGATCAGACAAGAAAACAATACTCAAAACAGGAAAGAGAGGAACTAATTAATACATTTTTTAGGAGAGATTGATCACTGAATACCTTGGAATACTTCCTCAATTAGCCGATTATTTTTTTGTAAAATTGAAGAAGAAACTGGCTAAATGTGTTTCTAAAAAGTAAATATGAAATCAAGAATAACGCCTAAAATTTTAGAGGGATTATATATAGTTAAAGAAACATTATCAATGCAGAGATCCAGAGGTTGAGGAATCATTGTTCTCGACCTGCATAAATAATACTTTGAAATTTTTAGGGTACAACTTCAAGCCCCATAATTTGCAATATACACTAATTTTCATGACCAAAATCTCATGCTATCCACATTCATAGGAGAAATTATGAGAAGTAGGGGACTCAGTCCCAATACACAGTCAGTGAATGACACTTACTCATGCTTTGAACGTTTAATTTTGGTTTAGTTTTCTTCTCTCTCGACTTTTTTTCGATATATACACTGAGTTGCTTCTTGGAGAATTTACATCAACTTTAAATTTACCAATTTACTCCAATTAACATATTTCCGCATATAGAAAATCTAGGCTTGCAGTTCTTAATACTAGTGTCTAACTCTAACTCAGAAAATATTTGAATCTGGATACTAAAACACCTCTCATCTTTTGAAATCTGCTACGTGTTTTTATCTATTTTACAACTACTAGAAGCGTTTTGGAAGCTGGAATTCTTACTCATTTATAAATATTTAAAGTTTTGAATGTTTCATTGTTAAAAACATGTTTAAAACATTCGTTAATTAAAATAATTCTGAGAAAATATAAATAACGCTTGAAAACTGCCTTTTGTAAACAATGACTAATAGATTTATTTCAAGTCTGAGTACCTCGAAATAATTTCCCCTTTAAATTCTTTACTTAGATCTCGATTAATAATCCAATTTTAATTTAGAAACCTACTCCTATTTACAAAGCTTGGCAGATTAAAAAAATACTTCAATTCATTTAACTCCTTATCAGAAATTCTGAATGACCTACCGAATAGTTACATTCTAGACCTGGCTATATAGCGATAAACTTTATTGTAATTTAAACACTTCGCTACGAATTTAGACAGGATTTTTCCAAAGCTTTCCGTAATTCATTATTGCCTGGGTTTGATAAGGAAAATAGGTAACGCGCTCTATTAGTATTTATATTGATATAAATCAATATGATCCCTACTCATACATGTCTTAAATTCAAATACGAAAGCAAACTGTTTAGTGAGAGAAATTTCATATCAAATGCCTTTGTATTTACCTCCGCCAAAGAAGCTGGAAGGAGATTATGTTTACCCCCTGTTTGTGTGTTTGTTTGTGTGTGTGTGAATTGTGTGTGTGTGTGTGTGTGTGTTTCTTTGTGTAGGAACAGTTCCTGGTCCCATTTTAATCGTGAGTAATGGAACTTGCAGGGATTAACTGTTATGTAAAAAGGTGGAAATGATTAAAATTTTGGAAGGTCAAGGTCACGGTCATGCAAAATGTTCAATTCACGTAATCAGCTATAAGTTTGGACATCGTTGTCACAGAGACTTCAAACTTGGTTCATATCTGAGTGTAAGAATATCCACGCCAATTCATACATGTTAAGGTCAAAGGTCAAGGCCGAGGTGGAAAAAAAAGGTCGAGAAATAAGATGCCGCAATAGAGGTCTGCGTTTTACCAAGTGTCCCTCTAGGTCTTAGATAGAATGAACTCTATAATTATGGCACAGTTAAAATGGAAAAAGCCTGAGTTCATATTTCAGATGGGCTGGTTACAAACTAGTACCTGCAATACCATGCTGTATATTCAAGCGCATGACTAATTCATATTGCTAACTCCTTTTGTTAATTCTTTGTTATGTATTAATTTTCAACCCTTACATCACCTGTTACATGTCCATGTCCTTAGTTAGATTGTCGCTTAACTAAACGTGAGTCATCTTAGCAGATGAACCAGTGATTAGCATTATCTTCAAGAAAATGGTCTACCATTTTAAAGTCATCTCTCTCTCTCTCTCTCTCTCTCTCTCTCTCTCTCTCTCTCTCTCTCTCTCTCTCTCTCATACACAAACAAGAGAGACTTCTCTCGCTAAGGAGACTTCTTTCTGTGGGTTGGTTACTTCCCTAAAATGAAAGTATTGTATATGCCAAATACATAAATGATATTTTTATTGCTTTTCCAAAATATAACCTGAAGAGGATTTCCTGCAAATATTTCATAATCAAGCTTAGTAAGGAGATCCTTAGTGGTTTCAATGTATTTCCTGTAAACATCTTCTTATTTACATAATTTCTTCAGATTTTACGGCGTGAGACTGGTTAAAAAAAGTTTAACACTACACCACTGTTTCGACAATACTGTATCTTTATCAGGACATTATTGATTTACGTTAGTTTTACAATACTTTTTATTGATAACCGTTCAGCTAAAATTGTGATTAATCAATTTAACATAATTTCAAAGGACATAAGATAATGACAAAAATATATATATAATGGAAAATATTTGAAAGTTTTAGATATCCTTTAAGATTATAAAAAGGAAATTTACAGAACATAAGCTTAAATATATTCACAAATATATATATATATATATATATATATATATATATATATATATATATATATATATATATATATATATATATATATATATATATAAACAAACAACGCCGATATGCATTATCACAGAGATCGCTGTGCAACCAGGGTCATGCAAGGTACAAGGTCACACGACAGCAGGGAGAGCAACTAGGACAGGCTCATAATAGCTGAAGCCGTAAGCATCGCCCTCCAAAGGTCAACATTGAACATTCAGCAAGATTCTAACTACACTCTCCCATCAAGCAGAAAGCGGGTTGGCAGTGAAGTAGGAATTCACATATGAAATCAAAGGCTTTTACCGCGGGTTGTTGTGACCAGATTGCTAACGTCTCTGTCTGGAGTTTGCCACTCGGGGGTTCGAGTCCCGCTCAGACTCGTTAGTTCCATTAGTGTCTGCAACCTTTCCGTCCTTGTGAGCTAAAGTTGGGGGTTTGGGGGAGCCTATAGATTTATTTGCGGAGTCATCAGCAGACATTGCCTGGCCCTCCCTTGTCCTAGCTTGGATGGATAGGAGGCTTAGGCGCTGATCATCTGATATATGGTCAGTCTCTAGGGCATTGTCCTGCTTGATAGGACAATGTCACTGTACCTTGCCTCTACCATTCATGAGTGACCTTTAAACATTTTAACCCTGGCCCCTACATGACCCTGACCGTTTCTTTAACCAAAGGCTCACTCCCGAGAATTTGAGGAATGTACAGAAATGCCAGGATTCCTACGGGTAACACGCTGACACCATATGTACATCCTCTTTCTGAGTGGGGATACCTTAACGTGGTGAAAAGGTTAGGGTGTCATCAAGATCAACAAAGCTGTACTAGTCAGGGCCACCCATACTATGTTAGTTTGCTGTGTGTGATCAGACAAAAAATCTCCCACCAACACCAATCCACGATGACCAGCGTGGGTATAAAAAATGTCCTATATAGTTTATATAGGACATATCTATTTTGACGCTGTTACTGTTTTTAGAATGATATATTGTTAATTTATTCTCATCATTTATTTATTTCCTCATTTCCTTTCCTCACTGGGCTATTTTTCCCTGTTGGAGCCCTTGGGCTTATAGCATCTTGCTTTTCTAACTAGGGTTGTAGCTTGGCTAGTAATAATAATAATAACAATAATAATGAATTGACATGTCTGTGGACTAGAAACGGTTGCATTTTATGTTGTTGCTCTGTGTGTGTAATGGTGAACATAACTGTTTGATTATCAGCACTCATAAATATTAAATCATTAAGCTGATGAAATAAGCCTTGTCTTGCTGTTTGAATTATGATCCCTATAAATATTTAAATTTTTTCCTTTCATTTGGACAGAGTAAAAATCTAACACATTCCAATACAGTTTAAGACAATTTGTAACTTAATCTTTCATTAGACGAATTTTAGTTTAATTTTTCATAAGCCCTATTATTATTATTATTATTATTATTATTATTATTATTATTATTATCATTAATAGCTAAGCTACAGCCCTAGTTGGAAAAAGCAAGATGCTATAAGACCAAGGGTTCTAACAGAGAAAAATAGCCCAGTGAGGAAAGGAAATAAGGAAATAAATTAACGATATAAGAAGTAATGAACAATTAAAATCAAACATTTTAAAAACATTAAAACAGATATTTCATATATAAACTATAAAAAAAGACTTATGTCAGCCTGTTCAACATAGAAACATTTGCTGCAAGTTTAAACTTTTGAAATTCTATTTCAACTACCCGATTAAGAAGATCATTCCTAGTGACAATTTTCCAATACTGATACAATCGTCGGAAGAACGGTAAATAGCCACATCCTGAACATTGCCTTTATTCCATTCAAAGCTGAATTATCACTGTGCTCATTCTTTCGTTTCTGAACGATTGATTGATTGAGTGATATTGAGTTTTCTGCCATCGTGACATCGAAGGTTATTGACGACGATATAGTTTGATATATATAAAAAAAATGGAAATTCAATATAAAATCATTAAAATGAAATCCTTTTAAAAGTTGAACAGCTTGAACGAAATCCTATGGTGTATCATAAAACGATATCCAGAAAATTTTGAAATCCCTGTCATACTATCGAAACCGGCTTCTAGGTAACTTTACCTGAGAAGTTTTAAAAGTTAATAACTGGTGCAAAAGATAGCCAATTAAAATAATAAAAGAGCTAATTGGGAGTTTTAGAGAAACCCTAATTAATTGGCCAAAAGGCTTGGCAGCATAAAAATGAAAGTTTTAGGAATCTATAATTAGGGAATCACGCTTAAAAAAAATAATTCTTCATTACTTCAAATTTTGTGACGTTTTAGATAATAGTTATTTTTAAAATAACATTCTTCAGAAAGGTAAATTACTTATACGGTTTTAAGTCGAGAAACAGCTCGTAATTTTTTTTTTTTTTTTTACTCTTTTGTTTGTCAATGTGACAATTTTTCTTTTAATAAGTATGTTTCTTCCTAGAGAGATTTACTTCATAGGACTTATAGTGAACCTAAAAATAAATATCCTAGGACTTATAGTGACACTAAAAATAAATGTCCTAGGACTCACAGTGAAACTAAAAATAAATATCATAGGTCTTATAGTGAAACTAAAAATAAATATTATAGGTCTTATAGTGAAACTAAAAATAAAAATCCTACGACTTACAGTGAAACTAAAAAATAAATATCATAGGTCTTAAAGTGAAACTAAAAATAACAATCTCAGGACTTATAGTGAAGCTAAAAATAAAAACCTTAAGCCTTATAGTGAAACCAAAAATAAATATCCCAGGACTTATAGTGAAACTAGAAATAAAGATCCTACAACTTACAGTGAAACTAAAAATAAAAATATTAGGACTTAGTGAAACTAAAAATCAAAATACCAGGATTTATAGTGAAACTAAAAATAAAAATCTTAGGGCTTATAGTGAAACTAGAAATAAAAATCTTAGGACTTATAGTGAAGCTAAAAATAAAAATCTTAAGCTTTATAGTGAAACTACAAATAAATATCCTAGGACTTATAGTGAAACTAAAAATTAAAATTTAAGATAATCGAAAAAACAAAACAAAGTAAGGTAAATAACCATGAAAAAGCAATCTGTAATGATAAAACTGTGAAAAAAAGTCTAATGTCAACTTGCTCCTCTAAAAACCGTCTGCACTAAGATTCAGCTTCTAAAATACCACCGAATCAACTAATTGATTAGGAAGATCATTCCACAATTCGGTCAGAGTCAGAATAAAACATTTAGAATACTGTATATTTATGAACCTTAATAAAGTACACCCATGATTTAAAAGTAACAGCATAATGTATCAAGTAGTGGATGGTATTGGCTAGGAAGATATGAATGTACAGGACAGCCAGTATCAAGAAAATATTAGGAAACATGCAAAATGTAACAACTGAACGACACTGTCAGAGATTGATATTTAGAACCCGGGGGAAAGATATTTTTGTTTTCCTTTCTTTTGCTGAAACATTCAAGATGAATGTCAGTAACTGAAGAAAGGATGAGAAAAATATTGATAACATAGCAGAATGAAAGAATTACAGAAGGAGGTCTCCTTGAGACAGACTGGGCTCTTAATATAATGAAAGATTTTCTCAACATAAAATGCAAAAGCAAAATATAAAATACCAATATATATGTATATATACAGTTAATATATAGTGTATATATATATATATATATATATATATATATATATATATATATATATATATATATATATATATATATATATACACATACATTATATATTAACTGTATATTTAGGTATTTTATATTTTGCTTTTGCATTTTATGTTGAGAAAATCTTTCATTATATTAAGGGCCCAGTCTGTCTCATATATATATATATATATATATATATATATATATATATATATATATATATATATATATATATATATATATATATATATATATATATATATATATATGAGAGAGAGAGAGAGAGAGAGAGAGAGAGAGAGAGAGAGAGAGAGAGAGAGAGAGAGAGAGAGAGAGAGAGAGGAGAGAGAGAGAGAGAGAGAGAGAAACTATTTTGAATACATCATTGGTGGTAATCCCAAATTTAATATACATCTGTGTGCGAATTTTAATAAAATGGAATGACTTCTCTTGATGCAAACAGAAAAAGATAAGAATTAGCTGATTAAAATGTAAATATCTTCTTCAGTGAACAGCAACTTCTATTGACTAATTTACCAAAACCTTCTCTTGAAATTGACTTAAGGGCCATATCGTATATTATAAGGCTTTGTCGGAATATGAATATTTATATTTTTTTTTAACATTCATTACCGTCCATTTTATTTTTATAATTTTCTCTGTATACCACAACTTTCTTTTCTCTCTATTGAAATTGAATTCTTATGTAAAAGCTCATTAACGTTAATGGTCGCTTACCCTTCCCTTCATAATGAGAAAAATAATAATTAGTAAAGTCATTAACCGAGCGAATAGTGGCCTTTCCTGGAACTTATCCTTATCAGTAATGTTATCGAGAATATCGCAATTTGGCGCCCATTTACCTCAGCCAGAATAGCTCTTATCATCGCAGTTGTTATCGTTAGGAATGTTATCACTGATAGATGTAAAAAAAAAAAGAAAAAAAAAAAATTTTTTGACGATTTTGCCGAGCTTAAAAACAAATTCACATGCTTGCTTTCCCATAAATGTATCCCATTAACAGTTCAAGTCCTTTATATTGTTATTTATTAATACATAGTCACTGCAGTAATGATATAAGAAACGTATGACGTGAAGTGATAGCTTATTAAGTTTTTTTAACTATTTCTTTTTACGGTAATAAAGGATAGACCATAAATAGTGTCAAATAATTGGGAATTATTTCTAAGCACCCAGTAGGGAAGGATATAGGAGGGAATGTTCCCTTCTTCATTACCTATAAATCCTTTACTTGCCTATCCCTATATTTAAATGACAGTAAGCAGAAGGGGGAAAATGAAAAGGCTGCTGTTAATCAAAGTCCTTTGTATCAAATGTAATTTCAGGAAACAGTAAACATAAACCTTACAGGTAACAACTATTTTGGATGCATTATATTGTAATGAAAATTGCAATATAGTTTAATTACCAAAGTTTTCAAAAAATATCGATTGTTGAAAAACACATTTTCACGTACAAAGAAAACTAACCTTTTCATAAGTTCTGTCTTTTCGCAATAACGATATCAACAATATTTAGCCCAAGGTCTTACTGTACTGACTGGTCTAAACCTTGATTTTAGACTACGGATTTTTACCTACTTTATCGTCTTTATTTACTCTCTCTCTTTCGGCTACCTTTTTAGTCTTATCCTTTTTTTTTTTTCCTCAGGATGCCAATCTACCACTTACATGATATAACATCGGTCTTTTGTCTTAAAAGCACCAATTAATAATACCTTCAGGTTTCTTCTCTCGGTTTAATAATAATAATAATAATAATAATAATAATAATAATAATAATAATAATAATAATAATAATAATTAATTATTAATCAATAATAATAATATTAACTAATAATAATAATAATAATAATAATAATAATAATACATACATACATACATACATACATACATACATATACCAACGCACTTCCCCCAATTTTGGGGGGTAGCCGACATCAACAAATAGTAATAACCCTAATTATTAATTAATAATCAATTAATAATAATTAATAATTTCTATCCGCTTACTTTCCTCCTTTCCCAAGACATATTTTACAATCATATTTCTTTTGATGTTCCTTAATTTATGAATTACTTATGATCGTAAATCAACCGACATCTATAATTCTTCACATTTACCTTCCTACTTTCCTATTAATTTCATTCAAAACGTGAATGTCTTTTATGTTGAACAGCCTGACATACGTCTCTTTTCGTAGTTTATATAAAAGTGACCTGATCTGATGTTGCTGTTCTTAAAATATTTTAATTGTTCATTATTTCTCTTGTAGTTTATTTACTTCCTTATTTCCTTTACTAGCTGGGCTATTTTTCTCCCTGTTGGAGCATCCGGGCTTAGAGCATCCTGCTTTTTCCAAATAGGGTTTTAGTTTAGCTAATAATAATAATAATAATAATAATAATAATAATAATAATAATAATAATAATAATAATAATATATTTCTATCTTCAGTCCATACTAATCCCCCCACTCCTAACCAATTTACCTTCTTCCTTCTCCAGGTTTTGCTTCATAAAATTTAGATATCGTGAAACCCCTTATGGCCCAAAGCGACTCTGTTCTCGGGTTGCCCGTTTCCTTCTTGGAAAAAGGTCCTTGACTCTCTCATCTTTATCAATTACGCATTCATGCATATACCCCGACTGTATGATTTCGTTTTTAGAGAGAGAGAGAGAGAGAGAGAGAGAGAGAGAGAGAGAGAGAGAGAGAGAGAGAGAGAGAGAGAGAGAGAGAGAATCTCAAACATTATACGGTATATATCACTAACTTATCATTATAATTTTCATTTACCAATTATTCAACGTTACGGGAGAAGTGGGAAAAGTGTTCTTGAGTGGTCTTAAAAGAATTTGACTGTAAATTTATTTAGTCTGTTTAATATAGAAATCGGTTATGGACTAAATTACCTGACTGGTGAGGAGCTGAATGAAAAGAAGTTTTCGGTGACAAATCATTATTATTATTAGCCAAGCTTCAACCCTAGTTGGGAAAAGCAAGATGCTAAAAGCCCAAGGGCTCCAACAAGGGAAAAAGGCCAGAGAGAGAGAGAGAGAGAGAGAGAGAGAGAGAGAGAGAGAGAGAGAGAAGAGAGAGAGAGAGAGAGAGAATTTGGCTGATGAACTACACGAGACACGTGGTCTGGGCAAAGCACACATTTTAAAAAGACGACGTCCCCAAGTCGCTTTCTTTACCGAGAGCAACAATCTCGCGGTCCTTTTTACCTCCTCTTCAAATAGGATGAATAAAAAACAGAAGGGGAAAAACCCCTTTTGTAAGTCGTAAGGGACATCGGACTCATTTCTTCTTGGCGTGTTCTAAAATGACGCACTGCACCATCGCAGTAAATGTCTTCACTTGCAGAATCGTAATGGAATTAATTCTAATCTTTACGCTCTTGTTTGATTACCATATTGCAATAGCATTTTACTTTTCTTTCCTCTTTTACTTTTCTTTCCTCTTTTGTTTTTCTTTCTCTTCTCTTTCCTCTCTTTGTCACTTAAGAACATCTTGTTGGTGGAATATTTCCTAAGGACTGTATTAGATCTACTTGTATATGGTAAAATACCAAAATTCATTCAAAAGAGAAATTGTTTGTATTTAAAAGAATATATTTAGATGAATAGTAATAGCGAATAATAATAGTTGTAATTGCGAAAAAGTGTTAATTACAAAAGTTATTGTAAATATATTATGATGTACATAAACTATCATAAAATATAAATGTATATTTCTTAATATAAGAAAAAAGGAGGTAGTCAACCATATCGAAACGTTATCATCAGAGTACTTTTTTTTTGTCGACATTTTATTAATCTCTTATCATGAAATACACATTTACAATCTTACAACTTATAACATATACACATCATAGTATATTTACATAAGTGATTTTTTATTCAACATATAGTGTACTTACAATTGAAATATTTACTATTCACCTAAATATATTTACATTCAAAGGATTTCAATCAATCAGTCACTTCAAAAAAAATATAATCGGAGACCAGTCCATCCTGCTTTTCTCTGACCTTCACAGCTCGTCCTTACTTGCTTCTGTTTCAGTCCCTCAGTCATGTGTCCCATAATCTCGAATCCCCACACTCCCTTCTATCTCCCCAAACCCGCCCTCCCCTTTTCCGGAGGTCTTCCGATGCAGCAACACTACAGAAAGCAGCAGCAGCAGCAGAAGGCCTACAGAACGAGCCTAACTGTAGGGCTTCGTGGATTTCAAATAAGTTCGATGTTTACGACGTCATATTTCGTTGGATAATTAAATTTCAATGTGGAGGAGATTCAACAATCTAATATTCTGTTTAGAGTTTAAACAATGATGGAGTATCTTAATTATATCCTTAGAACACATACGTGTGCGTATATATATATATATATATATATATATATATATATATATATATATATATATATATATATATATATATTATGGCATAGAAATACCACATACAGACAGACGCGATTGTACGGACATGTACGAAGCTTTTGTACAGTATTGGATTAATAACGGCTGATGATGATGATGATGATATATATATATATATATATATATATATATATATATAATATATATATTATATATATATATATATATATATATATATATATATATATTAACACGCAATTAGAAACTTTCATTAACCGAGGAACATTCTACGTCGAATACCTCAAAAACTCTTTTACGACCTCTATGATCTGAGAATACGGGACTGCTTAGTTCATCACTCGTATAGCCTCTGCCTATCAATATCTCAGCTGTGGTAGCTTTACAAGTACTCCAATATCATTAACGGGGACATGATCCCACATAATGCGGACTCTGTACCATCATGGCATGCCACATTTCTCTCGCAGGGGCCAAACACGGATTGCGATCTTCCGTTGTATTTATAAACCTTCGAGAGGTACCTGGTGGCATCCAACACGGGCGCGGGAAAGAGACAAGGAGAATTAAAGAAAAATACAAGAAGAAATCGAACTTTTTGGTACTTTTGAGAGCCGTGGTTGTAAGGGCGTTTCCTTCAGATGTATCTATCATTTACTTCTCTTTTTTCTGCTGATGGGCCATGGCGAAGGCAGGGTTTCGAGAGAGAGTGAGAGAGAGAGGAGAGAGATGAGAGAGGAGAGAGAGAGAGAGAGAGAGAGAGAGAGAGAGAGAGAGAGAGAGAGAGAAGCGTGACCTCCGCTCGTCCTGTGACGCTGCTTCTGTGCTAGATACAGGCTCTGAACAAATCCCCCCCCAACCAACTCCACATTCACCCCCCTACCCCCAACACAAGCCCTCTACTCGCACCTCTTCTATTCCTCCACCACTCAAGTTGGTCTCACAACGTATCCATATCACGCTGCCTCAGATACGGGAATGACTGTCATAGATTACTCGGTTGTTACTGAAGGTAGAAAGCTTTAAATGGGATTTTAAATGCGTCGATTAAAGTACCATCTCGAAATTGTTTGGGCATAACCACGTATATACTAAAATCATGCGGAGGGCTGGCCCATTTATGCCCTTTAAAGGGTGCGGCCTAATTTGAAGACTATAAAAAACTCTTCTCGAATAATGGTAGTGACTGGAGGCTAGATGAGAGAGAGAGAGAGAGAGAGAGAGAGAGAGAGATGTCAGCCATGATGGTGACTCTTCAGAACACACAGCACATCACTTCGCCGGCAAACTCATTGCCACATGCCGCTGAATGAGTTCTTCCCCCTTAGGCGTTCTTCGAAAGAGAAAAATAAGGAAATGAAAGACCGCTTTGAACCAGCACTATGCAGCGTTCTAACAAAGTTTGAGATTATTTACCGTAATTACACAGTGTTGCGTATGCAATACGCAGTGCGTCGCTCAGAGCACTGAAGTGTAGTTTTCTGAGAAAGTCTAGATTGGCAACCGTGCATGGAATCTCTTAGCATAGACAAGTTATTTCTGGTCCACCGGCCTCGTCCCTTGAGTTGGAGGGAAGCTTTCCCGTGCCAGCAGAAGCAGCAGCAGCATTTATTGTCAACGTTCGCTATACCAGGGCCAATGTTGCTCGTACCCCGCTTATCATGATCAAACCACGCACTAATCTGCCTACTCTTGTAACGTCTAACCATAAACTGTATTAGGAAATGCTGCATTTTCTTCGTTAGATTAGTTGAGTAACGATAATGATTTAAAAGCTAGATTTATATTTCATCATGGATAACTCTTCTCAGTACACACTGGCAGATCTTACCTTAATAAAGAAAAGAAACTAACATGAAAGGGAATTTTTAATAACTGCAAGATACGAATCCGTTGAAGTGACGCAGTCGTGAGCTGATAGAACACCTTTTATAATTTCTTGGAAGGATTTTCATTATTGACTTTACGATAATCCTATTCAAACATTTTATTATGAAATTGGTTTTTTTTTTAATATAATTTTCTTTCATAGTAAAATGTAATTTTGTTACATATGGCAAGCGAGAGTTCCCTTTCGTCATTAGGAAGACAGATGAAGCCCTACCTGTTTGATATTTGATCTGCTATGAGCTACGAGGAATGTAACTTGGGGAAAGAAGTAAATAGGCAAAATGGAAGGAATGTAACTTGGGGAAAGAAGTAAATAGGCAAAATATAAGGAATGAAACTTGGGGAAAGAAGTAAATAGGCAAAATATAAGGAATGAAACTTGGGGAAAGAAGTAAATAGGCAAAATATAAGGAATGAAACTTGGGGAAAGAAGTAAATAGGCAAAATATAAGGAATGAAACTTGGGGAAAGAAGTAAATAGGTAAAATATAAGGAATGAAACTTGGGGAAAGAAGTAAATAGGTAAAATATAAGGAATGAAACTTGGGGAAAGAAGTAAATAGGCAAAATATAAGGAATGAAACTTGGGGAAAGAAGTAAATAGGCAAAATATAAGGAATGAAACTTGGGGAAAGAAGTAAATAGGTAAAATATAAGGAATGAAACTTGGGGAAAGAAGTAAATAGGTAAAATATAAGGAATGAAACTTGGGGAAAGAAGTAAATAGGCAAAATATAGGGAATGAAACTTGGGGAAAGAAGTAAATAGGCAAAATATAAGGAATGAAACTTGGGGAAAGAAGTAAATAGGCAAAATATAAGGAATGAAACTTGGGGAAAGAAGTAAATAGGCAAAATATAAGGAATGAAACTTGGGGAAAGAAGTAAATAGGTAAAATATAAGGAATGAAACTTGGGGAAAGAAGTAAATAGGTAAAATATAAGGAATGAAACTTGGGGAAAGAAGTAAATAGGCAAAATATAAGGAATGAAACTTGGGGAAAGAAGTAAATAGGTAAAATATAAGGAATGAAACTTGGGGAATGAAGTAAATAGGCAAAATAAAAGGAATGTAACTTGGGGAAAGAAGTAAATAGGCAAAATATAAGGAATGAAACTTGGGGAAAGAAGTAAATAGGTAAAATATAAGGAATGAAACTTGGGGAATGAAGTAAATAGGCAAAATATAAGGAATGAAACTTGGGGAATGAAATAAATAGGCAAGATATAAGGAATATAACTTGGGGAATGAAGTACATAGGCAAAATATAAGGAATGCAACATGGGGAATGAAGTAAATAGGCAAAGTAGAAGGAATATGACTTGGGGAATGAAGTAAATAGGCAAAATATAAGGAATGCCACTTGGTGGATGAAGTAAATAGGCAAAATATAAGGAATATGACTTGGGAATGAAGTAAATAGGCAAAATATAAGGAATGCAACTTGGTGAATGAAGTAAATAGGCAAAATATAAGGAACATGACTTGGGGAATGAAGTAAATAGGCAAAATATAGGGAATGTAACTTGGAGAATGAAGTAAAAAGACAAAATATAAGGAATATGACTTGGGGAATGAAGTAAATAGGGTAAATATAAGGAATGCAACTTGGAGAATTAAGTAAAAAGGCAAAATATAAGGAATATAACTTGAGGAATGAAGAAAATAGGTCACAATTTAATGAATGTAACTTAGGAAATCAAGTAATTGGGCAAAATAAAGAATATAACTTGAGGAATGAAGTAAATAGGTTAAATATAGGGAATATCACTTGAGAAATGAAGTAATTTGGGAAAATATAAGGAATATAACTTGGGGAATGAAGTAAATAGGGAAAACATAAGGAATATAACTTGGGGAATTGAGTAATTAGGCAAACTATAAGGAATATAACTTGGGGAATGAAGTTAATAGATTAAACATAAGGAATATAACTTGGGGAATGAAGTAAATAAGTTAAATATAAGGAATATAACTTGGGAAATGAAGTAATTAGGCAAAATAAAGAATATAACTTGAGGAATGAAGTAAATAGGTTAAATATAGGGAATATCACTTGAGAAATGAAGTAATTTGGGAAAATATAAGGAATATAACTTGGGGAATGAAGTAAATAGGGAAAACATAAGGAATATAACTTGGGGAATTGAGTAATTAGGCAAACTATAAGGAATATAACTTGGGGAATGAAGTTAATAGATTAAACATAAGGAATATAACTTGGGGAATGAAGTAAATAAGTTAAATATAAGGAATATAACTTGGGAAATGAAGTAATTAGGCAAAATAAAGAATATAACTTGAGGAATGAAGTAAATAGGTTAAATATAGGGAATATCACTTGGGAAATGAAGTAATTAAGGAAAATATAAGGAATATAACTTGGGGAATGAAATAAATAGGTAAAGCATAAGGAATATAACTTGGGGAATTAAGTAATTAGGCAAACTATAAGGAATATTACTTGGGAAATGAAGTAATTAGGTAAAATATAAGGAATATAACTTGGGGAATGAAGTATATAAGTTAAGTATAAGGAATATAACTTGGGAAATGAAGTAATTAGGCAAAATATAAGGAATATAACTTGGGGAATGAAGTAAATAGGTTAAATATAAGGAATACTACTTGGAAAATGAAGTAATTAGGTAAAACATAAGGAATATAACTTGGGAAATGAAGTAATTAGACAAATTGAAAGGGATATAACTTGGGGAAAGAAGTAATTAGGCAAAATATAAGGAATATAACTTGGGGAAGGAAGTAATTAGGCAAAATATAAGGAATATAACTTGGGCAATGAAGTAAATAGGCAAAACCTACGGCATGTAACTTGAGGAATTGTAAAAGGCAAAATATAAGGAACGTAACTTTGGTAATGAAGTAAATCAGCAAAATATTGGAATACTTACATATTAGTTTAACAGATAAGGAGAAAACTGAAATATATCTTAGCCCAAATTTGAAACACGCAAATTGTATTATAAACTCGCAAATATACATCGATTCCTAAGGACGAATACCAAATATACTAGTAAATTCAAATACACGAGTCAAAAGGCCAACTTGCGTCATGTCACCTTAGGAAAACTTCATGTAACGTTACATCATTTTTGAAAAATCGTTGAATTATTAAGAGTATTAGATGAAAAACCTTTAAATTTTTCTTATAGCAATCTGTTTTCATAAGGTGTTTCTGAATAACCCTTCAGCATTTAAAATAAAGGTAATTTTATCTCATTGCAAAAGTTACACAACTTCCTGAAGAATGGGACACTAAATCGAAAGTTGAGCAATGGGAAAATATTTGCCTATGTGACGGGAATTTATTCAATATAAGGTACAAACATCGTTGACGAACCACATCAAAAAAAAAATTCAGATATATTTAGATCCAAACTTCAATCTTTAGAATTATGAACATTTCCGAAATCATATAATATCGCTATCTACACAAATTCATTGTTCAGGTAATCCTGTCGTTTCAAGCATTTCTAAAACCACAGGATTCTATCATATATATTAGTTTGATTTACTTAATTCTGAAATATACATGTTGGAAGAGTCACGACCCCTTGGCTATGACCCTGAGTCATCACTCTACCATTTTCGAAATTATCCGTCGCACGAAAGAGCGGTCAAAAAAAAAAAAACACCTGTGGCTTCAGGGGACATTTATCTACGCTTTCAAAAGCAGCAGGAACTAGCTGCTATTAGGTTGCATTGACATTCGTTGGTAAAATGCTCCACAATGTACCAAACATCTATCAAGTATAAATACTGGGAACATTTTCAATAAAATAACCGTATCTTTAGGGTACTGAGCAAATGAGAGAGAGAGAGAGAGAGAGAGAGAGAGAGAGAGAGAGAGAAATCATTGGTAAAATACTCTTCATTGTACCAAATATATATCGAGTAAAAATACTTGGAACTTGTGTAATAAAATATCCATAACTTTTGAGCACAGAGAGAGAGAGAGAGAGAGAGAGAGAGAGAGAGAGAGAGAAATTCATTGGTAAAATACTCTTTATTTTACCAAATATCTATCGAGTATAAATACTTGGACCTTATGTAATAAAATATCCATAGCTTTTGGGCAGAGAGAGAGAGAGAGAGAGAGAGAGAGAGAGAGAGAGCCAGTGTTTTCATAGAATTTTAAACTGCGCCAATTCTAAGACCCTTCTGTAACCATTTTTCCAGTTACCCTTAATGATTTTTAAATATTTCATTTTAATAGTTCATTACTTCTTATAACGTTTAGTTATTTCCTTATTTTATTTCCTCACTGGGCTATTTTTCCCTGTTGGAGCCCTTGGTCTTATAGCATCTTGCTTTTCCAACTAGGGTTGTAGCTTAGCAATTAATAATAATAATAATAATAATAATAATAATAATAATAATAATAACGAAACCAAGATATACAGAAAGCTGTTTCTGATTTATGTGTTGCATTAAAAGCCTAAAAATCTATTAACACTTCAGAAAGACTAATCCTAGCTTTGTGTGTGTGTGTGTGTGTGTGTGTGTAATGAGAAAAAAGAAAAAAAAATTAAGAGAATAATTGATTTCAGATTGGTATACTGGCCTAATACACCAACAAAGTCAACACGTTTATGCATCTCTCCCAAAATGATTTTGCAGTGTGCCAATAATGTAAACAAAATCGTTTATCCAATTACATAGAGCGGCCACTCCCAGCAAAAGGAAAAGTCCGATACCCAATCCTTTACTCGACTAGTAATTTTCCTATCAAAAATTGCAATTGTAAATACATTATGTAAAATAGAAAAAATATTCATTTAAATGTATTGTGATTTATAAATGTAAAAATTGTAAGATTGTAAATGTGCATTTCCTAACGAAAGATGAAAAAAAAATATTGTTGCTCTTGCCAAATCATCGAGTTTTCTGAAACCATATATCATCAGTCAGTAGCTAATGCTAAACTACATTTTTTCTACAAATACGTATCAGTAAGCCATTATCCATTTCCCAATTAAGCACTGCATGCAAGAATACGTGTATATATCATCCGTCAGTTTCTAATGCTAAACTACATTTTTTCTATAAATACGTATCAGTAAGCCATAATCCATTTCCCAATGAAGCACTGCATCCAAGAATACGTGTAACCAGAAACAAAAAATATCAACATGTACAACGTAATAATACACTGGCAACATATTTAAACGTGTGAACGTATGGCTAGTATACACAAAATGTTATACGAATGTATATCAAGAATTTATATCTTTAAGCTGCTAATAAGCATATGTTTATAAGATTTTATTTGTTGTCTAATATTTGATTATTAAGTTTTGAAAGAATGTATATAATCAACATCTCTCTCTCTCTCTCTCTCTCTCTCTCTCTCTCTCTCTCTCTG
Organism: Palaemon carinicauda; assembly: GCF_036898095.1. NCBI lineage: Eukaryota > Metazoa > Arthropoda > Malacostraca > Decapoda > Palaemonidae > Palaemon > Palaemon carinicauda. The sequence continues at coordinate 168,557,379 of NC_090732.1, read as the reverse complement.
TATATGTATATACACACAGATATATATATATATATATATATATATCTTGACTTTCTGATTTTTCAGCAGGAAGGTCAATTCAAATGAGGTGGCGTTCGTGATAAATTACGTTATAAGTAACACTATCAACTAATGAGATATTTAATAATAATAATAATCATAATAATAATAATAATAATAATAATAATAATAATAATAATAATAATAGTTTTCACAAACTTACCTGACTTAAAAAAAAAATTAACATTCCTATTTCAACAGTTAAAAGTTAGGTCCTGTTTTTGCTTCAAGACTTGGCCGTCTTCAAATAAATAAAAATATTTTTTTACCACATTAAACATTCTGAAGCATTAAGTATGTTTCACCACACAAGAACAGTGTTAGAAGGTTGCATCGCTCATAAATGTATCTTTTCTTTATCTATATTGGCGTAAGCATTAAAGCTCTGCTTTATGCTGTTCCATAAAAATAAGAGCTCGCTGTACGTCAGATATCAACAACCTCTGGTAACACATGCACCCTTCCAGAGAAAGTGTCAGTCAAACCTTCCCATGCCGTTGATCGATATTTAGCTCAATATTCTGAAAGACTTATGGCGTATTTTCCCAATTTCTCGTCGAGTGAATAGCTCTTAGTGATACACTCAATTGGCTTTAGAAAAGATGGACAAAAGCTCTACGAAATTGTTTCTTTGCTAAGAAGAAAATGTCGAAAGTTTACGTCTTCAGATTATTGCAAACGCAGTCATTGTCAGATGCACGCTCATTAAATATGATTATTTATTCAGGTTTAAGACATCTTGAATGTGTTGCAAGCTTTACACACCAACTGGTTACATTTTAATGCTATGTGGACTGAACCTATCTTTAAGTTCAATCAAATAGATTGCATGATAGTCGTAACAGGAAGTAACATACGTAATAATAATAATAATAATAATAATAATAATAATAATAATAATAATAATAATACAATTGAAAAATAAAAAAATCGCAACGTCTCAAAATCAGATATGATGGAAATATTACCATATGCAAATATAGAATAAAAACAACAGTAAATCGCGAAACTCGTACACGTCAATAGGAGACATACTCTTTATTCAATTTCTTTGAAGATATGATTAAATTTTGTTACCAAAATCTAGTGTTAAGGTGCATGGGGATCGTTTTCATGTACAGGAAAGGGCTGAGGAATTCAATGCTTAAAAGGCCCCCATCGCCTTAAACATCCCGTTTATCTCTCCCAATATCTACTTTTGCATTTCCACACACTAGAATTTTTCGGGAAAAACTTTGTAAAAACCCTCAAGTAAATTTTGAGTGATCCTCCATACAAAAAAAAAAACATCCTTGGCAAATGCAAACAAGAGATTCTTGATTCCTGTTATATTACTTGCAATTATGACATACTTTCGAGCAACTGTTCGTATTAAAGACCTATAAGCTGTGGGTATTAATTCTATTTCTGCATGACACAACCCCAAAACTCGCTGTGCAAGGCCTCTGGTTTAATAGTTATAATCCAATAATTTTCCTAAGACTTGCTTTACTTATTTTTTATAATTATAAATTTTAAAATGTTAATGTTCCATGACACTGAGGGTTTCTCGTTGATTAAAAAAAACTACCAAGGCCTCTATTAGGTAAGTTATAGTCCAGTAGACATTTTAAATTTTGAATGTGCCACACTCAGAATATTGACGTCCAACTGTTTCTTGTAAATAAAAAAATCAGTAAAGGATATCATTGCAAATGCTTCAACAAATATCACAGTACTTGTATTTTCAATAATGATCGTTACGCTTTATCATTTTACTCCCCTGCTATTGCCACAGAGTATACAGTACCTCGTACTGTTATCAGCAGTAGCAATGTCCGTTTCTAATCACACGAGATAGAAGGCCCACAATGACAGATATAGAGTTCGTTCGAAAAACGACCAGATTGATTACAAACAGCTCAAGTCCCAGTCCGAGAATAAGAATCTATTATATTCTACAGTATATTGTATAGTGACATCAGGGATTAACAATTACGAAAACCGTGAAAATTACATTCCAGGAAATCTTTTTTTTTTCTTTATTTTTCTTTTTATTATTATTATTATTATTATTATTATTATTATTATTATTATTATTAAATGCACTATCAATGATCATGGAGTATTACCAAGAAAAATACTCTTGAAATAGTTTCTCCTTGCGTTCATAGCATCCTGCTTTCTCTAAATATCGTTTTAGCTTATTAATAATCATAAATAATAAATAATAAATAATAAATAATAAATAAATAATAATAAAAATAGATAATAGATAATAATAATAAATAAATAATGAATAATAGTAATAATGATAATAATAATAATAATAATAATAATAATAACAACAACAACAACAGCAATAATAATAATAATAATAATAATAATAATAATAATAATAATAATAATAATAGGGTAAATGGTACCAGCCTCGCCTCACTAGCCAGAGACGTGTCCAGAAGAAGACATAAAGTATGATAAATTTCATGACCAAAACTTTCCAAATATCTAATGAAGCCATTCACTGATAACTAATCAGTAATTATCTTGCTGGGATTTGTATTATTAACGTTTTTATCATACACTTAAAAGGAAAATGTTTCTTTACAAGATTTTGAGCATTTAAATTTAGTTTTTCCTCTTTCTTAATCGCATTTCTACATTAAACTTCACTCAAGTATTTTTCTTTATTGGAAAGGGATTGAGACCTAATATCTCCTCACATCATATCATTACTAAGCTTTTCAAACGATAGAGAAAAATAAAAGTCCATTTTATAAATATTGCCACCAAGGAAAAGAGATACGTGTGACCTTGAAATGTTTTGTGGTTTATCAAAAGTTCCTTTCTATAAAAACAAGAGTCGGAGACTCGGATGTCGTGTTAACTCCATCTTCTATAAGGACAGTTCGGACGAAAAAATGTACAGAAACAACCTTCCAACAATAAGACCGATCAATTATTTTCTATTTCTCTCATCTTTTTTCTTGTATGTATTCAAGTTTTGGATTAGTGAAGTAATAAGACTGACCAATTATTTTATATTTTTCTTTCCTTTGTCCTTGTATGCATTCAGGTTTTGGATTAATGAAGTAATATTAAAAAATTATATTATTCACGATAAACAATCTTAATGAATGTACCAGAAAATACCGAATGTACACATTGGCCTTCAACAATAAAGACAACTCAGACAAGTGGAAACCGAACAAGTTCACTTATAACAACTGATAATTGGTATTATCATTACCTGGATTTCTCATGCCAATCAATTTTGTACTTGGAAAAAATGACAAAATCGACCTGTTGAAATACAAATAAATTGGAAATGCAACATTGGAATATTGTCCAATATCCAGCAGTCTCAACAAGAAGTTCACAGACAAGGTGAATATCAAATTTTGTGAGAGATGCTATATCGTTGGAGATATGAGTATAAGAATATATTTTATCAATAACTTTACAGTAGCCGGGTTTAAGATATTTGGAGGGAATATTGAATAGGAGCATGTGCAAGATGTAACTGTATCTTATTTTAATTGTTCATTACTTCTCCTGTAGTTTATTTATATCCTTGTTTCCTATCCTTACTTGGCTATTTTTCCCTTGAGCCTTTGGGCTTTTAGCATCCTGCTCAGCTAATAAAACCAATAGCAACAACAACAACAGCAACAACAACAATAACAACAACAACAACAACCAACATTAATAATAATAATAATAATAATAATAATAATAATAATAATAATAATAATGTTACTGAGCATTAAAGGCAAGCGGATCCACGCACGCGCAAGCACACAAATGTACTGTATTATAAATGTAATTAAACAATTATTTTGCTCTTAATGTATGCTAAGGCACATTGGAAGAAAAGAAGCAACCAGAACCGACAGAAATGCTATGCCAAGAATTCATTTGAAGCTTAAATAGCATAGTCCATAAATCCCTATCGACATTTAATTCTTTTTATCTCAATTTCTCTTCAGTTCTTGGAAATCTTCCAAAGATGAATCAATTAATCGAATTCATAGGACTCTAACTATATTTTATGATTCGGGTGATACAATACATTTTATAGGAATAGACGAAATTATAGGATAGCATAATATATATATATATATATGGTGGTGTGTGTTTGTGTGTATATATATATATATATATATATGTGTGTGTGTGTGTGTGTATATATATATATATATATAAATTAAAAATGGTGGATTCTCTCAGGAAAAATGTACGTGTGTTGAATTATATCAGTGACAAATTAGCAGAAAACGTGCTACAAATATTTTCCCAAGCTTGAAGATTAAATCTTTATTTATACTGATTGTTACATAAAATTGTATTTGCGTTTGCTATTGGTTAGATACAAAACAGAGTATAGTTCTTTCGTCATGAATATATATATATATATATATATATATATATATATATATATATATATATATATAATATATATATATATATATATATATATATATATATATATATATATATATATATATATATATATATATATATATATATATATATATATATATATATATATATATATATATATACAGACATTTACACACAAAGATACGCACATACATACATGCATATTTATATAAAATTATACATATATGTGTAGAGAGAGAGAGAGAGAGAGAGAGAGAGAGAGAGAGAGAGAGAGAGAGAGCATACAGTTCACACAGGTGTACTATACGTATAAACCTAAGTGTGATTAATACATGATTTCTTATGACTCAGACAATACTTTGAACCATTAATCACACAGTAAATCGTTTTCATTACAAATACCTGTTTTAGAAATGCCAGAAAAATAAAAATGCTTTATGTTTCAACTTATTTTGTCCTCAATCTTTTAATGTTATTCAATTGTTACACTAACCAGGCAGAATGAACAGAGATATTTACAGGCTGACACAAGTCTCTCTTTATAGTTTATATATGGCAGATCTGTTTTAACGTTGTTACTGATCTTAAAACATTTTATATCAATTATTCATTACTTATCTTGTAGTTTATTCATTTCCTTATTCCCTTTCCTCGCTGAGCTAATTTTACATGTTAGAGCTCTTGGCCTTATAGCATCCGGCTTTTCCAAATACGGTTGTAGCTTAGCTAATAATAATAATAATAATAATAGTAATAATAATAATAATAATTTTCTCTACCAATGACAATTCTAATATGGTAACATTATATCTAAAGGGGAAATTTAACAGATGTAAAATAGAGAGGGATGGACTGACTATACTTGAAATTATTACTAAACAGAAAAAGGTTATTCTCATTTTATTTCTCCCTGTTAGAGCTCTTGGGCTTATTACATACTGCTTTTCCAGCCAGGGTTGTAGTTTAGGTAATAATAATAATAATAATAATAATAATAATAATAATAATAATAATAATAATAATAATAATAATAATAATAATAAATATGTAGGATTCCAAATAATTGCAAAAGTGTAAATAAAATGTCTGCACAATTCAAATTTTAATTCACGAATCAGACAAAAATCACACGAAAACATACGAAGCCAAGTATGTCAAGAGAACACGAGACGTACCCTGATATGGATGGTATCTTTGGATCATTCTGATACATAATGTATTCATGGTTTTGGGCTATATAGCCTGGAGCTGGGGCCTGTAAGGCCATTCATTTATCCAAGTGCAAGTGGAGGAAACCCTGTAGTTACACACTGAAGAAAAAGTTAAAAGAGATTGAACAGCAATATGAAGGAAATGAAGCCAGAATGAGGTCAAGTAGAAGGATATAAAGGAAGGCTGCAAATACCCTTCAGTAATGCCCAGAGTACACCGCGTGAGAGGCACTAACAGTACTACCACGCCCACATATCGAATGTTACTTAAAAGGTTTAAAGGCCGCTCATGAATGGCAGAGACAAGCGAGACTGATATTGCCATATTAAGCAGGAAAAAAACATAGAGACTTTCCATATATACAATATGATCAGTGCCCAAGCCCCCTCTCCACCTAAGCTAGGATCAAGGAGGGCCAGGCAATGACTCCTGATAACTCAGCAGATAAGACCTATAGGCTCCCCCAAACACCCCATTCCTTAGCTCACATGGATATTAACGTTGCAACAACAAAAGAAACTAACGAGTTTGAGCGAAACAAACTCCAGTCTGGCGTTCACCAGTCAGGGACGTTACAACATCGGCCACCACAGCCCTAATAGTTCAAGTTTTAGCAGTTTTCAGATGACCATTCTTTTTAGGTTTCTTCTCAAATTTCGCATTGGCTCTATTCTATTTTGAATTTTGCTTCCCAAATCAATTTTGTGCCTTTCATAACAAACGTATCTATATACCATACAAATGAGTCTCGCCTGCCTATCACTCTCTTAGAAAAGGAAAACAACCCGTTTAAACTGAGTTTCATTTACTTACTACTTTAATTGCTTCGGCAACAACCTTTTTTATGAAAAATAAATGACCAATTTTCTTTAATGATTAGAAATAATTTACATTCTAATTTCAACTGGCCCATAATATATTTGACAATTTCTTAAGTCTCTTGTACCTGTAGATTAGCAGTCGAATTTCGTATATTCCGTCTTTTTTTCCAGAAACATCCTGTACCTAAGTATTTCAGTAATCCAATCTTTTTTTTCATTTATTAATAAATATACATTTACAATTTATAATATTCTATATACATCATATATATTTCCGTGAATATTTTTTTTCTACTCTAATCTATGAAATGCCACCCAATGATGATCATGATTCTGTAATTTAATTTAATTCTATTCTTAATTTATTTAATGACTTATAAATTGAGCGGCCTTTAAACCTTTAAGTATCATTCGATATTTGCTATTTTTTTTTTTTTTTTTGCCGTCTTCGTCATCACTATTGGTCATGACATATATAGAACTGGAAAGGTAATGAGACGCATATTTATATTGTGTACAGCGTACGGTATACACACTGTTTAAAATAAACGTAATTTTCATCGGAAATTCTCCGTAAAAATATACTGTTCTCAGCCGTATTTCACTAAAATACAGGTGACCGTAATTTGTACCCTACTTTGTTATCATCTTTTACGTGTTGATGAACGTTATATCACTCCTTTACATCAATATATCCGTTTTTAAAACGGTTAATGCCTGGCAACATTTATTCCAGGATTTCTACCGTTTTTACGCCAATATACAGTGTACCAAAGAAGGAATGCCTTGCAATGTATTGATAATCGTTGATAATCCGTTTACATAATCGGTTTAAAGTCGAGTGAAAGAGTTCTATCGAGTTAAAGATCTATATCAAGAATGACCTTACGCCAAGATAAAAGAAAATGACATAATTCATAAATTACTTTGAAAGTCACTCAGTATTCATTGCTCATTCCAATGGAATGCTTCAAACATGCTTGACGTTTTCTAAAGATTTTTATCAAAACATGTTCATAAAAAAATAAACACACCAGCATTATAATAAGATTAACAAGAATTTTCATACTTCCATATGAATGTTATACAGTATTATACAAATGTGCCATTTGTTATATGACCTATACTTGGATTCATTAAAGAAGCATCAGTTCTTCGTATTGTTTAATCTAAAAAGCAGTTGACTTGCTTCATGTTTACATATACATACACACGCCATATATATATATATATATATATATATATATATATATATATATATATATATATATATATATATATATATATATATATATATACATATATATATAAATACATATATATATATATATATATATATATATATACACCTAAGCAACAACAAAAAACAAATGCAGCCGTATCTAGTCCACTGCAGGACAGTCATCAGGTATGGCCTTATTCGTGTATAGAGTAAGGTTTGGATAGTTTTCACCACCACGCTAGCCAATTGTGGATTAGTGATGGTGGGAGACTAGTATGTTTGTCCCTGACTAGTATAACTTTGCTGAACTTGGCGATACACAAACCCTTTCATCACGTTAAACATCCTCTTATTTTTCTGGCCTTCTAAATCATTAACTTTTGGCTGTCGATCAAGTGATAGTGTTCAGCCCGTATATACAATGATCTATGGTGTAAATACATTTTGGTAAACTATCAAAGATATTTTGCATAATATTATTTCAATAAATCTTGGTTGATCTTATGATTTCGAAACAGACAAATAAACACTATGAAAGCCCAGATAAGAATGCACAAACCACCAATCTTTTATGAAAACTGATTTTGGATGAAAAAAAAAAAAAAAGTTGACACCATTAAGATGAGCTATTTACGAGGTTCATATCTATAAAAAATAATTGAAAGGATAAAAATAATATAGAGATGTGTAGATGAAAAATGGTAACAAGGGGCATTGCAAAAAATTACCACCTCTCAAATAAATAGAAAGCTGTATTATTTGAAGTCTTAACAAAAACATTTATAATGTAAACTACTTAAGGTAGTTACTTAAAGTTTCCTATTTTACCAGCATGATCAATTTCAAACCCATCTGATTTTAGAAATCCACACAGCGGCTGAACTCTGCGAATGACATAGAAAGTTATCCAGTCACTTATTATTCTCCACCTGGCCTTTATCAAAATCTAGTCTCGTACCGCCACATGTGAGTAAGGCTGAACGTGTTACTAGAATCTAGAAATATATATCGGCAAATGTTTCTGTAAAATAAAATTTACGAGAGTTCTGAGCATGACTTTAGTGTCATGTATGACAAGAAGACTTAACGGTACAAAATAAAATATCCTGACATAACCAAAACGAAAATAATACAAACTTTTCACCTTTATCATTATTTGAAATAGATTTCTGAGTTTAGTGAAATTAAATTTCTATCTTAAACTCAAGTCTCCTATCTTCACTCTATTGGATTTATAGTTTTCATGGTAGTTTCTCCCAAGTGACTTTGATTGATTTCTGGAATAATATTTGCCGTATTATTTTTTTTCTTTGATTTGATGTCAGAAATCATTAAATCATTCGTATGATGGAATCCTTCACATTATTGTATCAAGTTTTATACCTTTCTTCACTGAGCTATTTTACCCGTTGCAGCCCTGGGCTTATAGCATATTATTTTCCATTTATGATTGTAGCTTAGATGTTAATAATAATAATAATAATAATAATAATAATAATAATAATAATAATAATAATAATAATAATAATGATAATAATAATACCTTTCAATTATATGATCAAGTGACATAACCCGGAACAAGTAATCCATTTCCTGAAAATTAACATAGACACGATAGAAGAATATAATATAGATTTTTTTTTCCTTTCCATTAGCGAATAAATTAAAGAACCGGAATTCGTAGGGCTACTTTAATAAGAGCAATATGATTGGTCAATGAATTTGATAAGAATAAAGATTACGAATATTGTAAAGTAGAAAAAAATCAATATTTATTCTATCCTGCAAGAATTATTAACACTAGCAAATGCAACAAGATTAGGCTAAAAGTAAAAATATTCAACGTAAGTTCCAATTGTTACTAATGGACCTGGCCTGGCAGTTTCCATTTTTATATTTGAACATGCTTCAGCTGGTACATGAATTTAAATTCTAATAAAACAAGGCTGTATGCTGAAATCATATTACTGAGTGCACTATTTGATACTTTAGTATCGGCGTCCTTGCATTTAATATATATAACAAATTCTGTTAAACCTTTCATATTCCTCGCTCATTACATCTAAATTTTCCAATAAATATTCAATTAAAAATTATTTCTTTCAACGCTTTATATCAAATATTATACAGATCCTTGTATTGAATATATACAACAAATTCTGCTAAACCATTCACATTCCATGCTTATCATATCTAAATTTTCCAATATATATTCAATCAAAAATTATTTCTTCCAAAGCTTTATATAAAATATTATAAGCACGTTCTTCCAGTGAAAATTCTATTTTTCGTGTTCCACTTGGCATTATGGTGTGTAAATAATTATATTTCTTTTTTTTCATATTTGTATATCTTTTCGTTTCAAATTTTCCCACAAAGTGGTTACAAAAACTCCCCTTCATATTTTGATATTTTATAAGGAATAATATTTTCCAATGAACAGTTAATGAAGCATCATAAAACAACATGAGTCATAGGCTCTGTTTGAATACATCTAAATTTGCTTTGTTTACAAGGGTACAAAATCAAGGCGGTAAAAAGTTACATAACTTCAGTTTTCTCAGGAGTAACCATATGTAAAACAAAAGTTATTTCCTCTGATCCTGCCGTACGAAAAAATAATACAGGAAAATACATGGGAAAGTAAGAAGTTCAAATGTAGATGGGTAAGATAAAAAATACGTCACCTAAAAGATTCGAGGGAACATTTACAGAGCTGATGAAATTGATACCGTTGTAAGATAGCTTCAAAAAGAATAACGCGCAGTTCGTAGGTTTGTGAACGAAAACCACGATAGTATATTATTTAAGAAAATTTTTAAAGATCAGTTTACAGACTGCTAAATGGACATCATACCAGATATACTTAGATAAAGAATGAAGATAATTCATAGATTAACGAATGATTGCCATGGAATCTGAGTAGGGATACCTTAACGTGGTAAAAGGGTTTGCGTATCGCCATATCAGCAAAGCTGTACTAGTCAGGGCCTCTGATACTAGGTTAGTTTGCTGTGAGCTATCAGAGGGAAATCTTCCACCATCACAAATCCACACTGGCCAGCGTGGTGATGAAAACTGGTCAAACAACACACATGAATTGACATATCCGAGGCCCTTTTCCTACATGGAACTAGAATTCATTTTCATTTTCGTAACTTCATGGAGCATTGCGTTTGTCTTCACTGCCAATCGACTTTTACTAACTAACGGAGCGTTCTGGTGCAATATCAACTTTAGAGACATCGAGGCCACTATATTTCGATTTTTCTGAATTAAAGGTGTGCGGCAAATTAAAGTAGCTATAAGTTTTGGTCGTCAATGTTTGAATATTTCTATTTTTTTTTTTTTATTTATGACGAAGCCATAGTCTGATACCTTTTTATTCTGGAAGGAACTAAAGGAAAACTATACTAGAAAAACTTGAACGAAAATAATAGCATACAGAACAGAGTAAAAAATATACAACTGGAGCAGTAAAAAAAGAAAAAAAAAAGATACTCGCCAGGTGAGTGGCATTTGATTGGTTATGAATCTTTTTTTTTTTTTTAGATACCTTACACTGTAACAAGGAAGACATCAATATTCAGAAATTCTATTTCTTTTGCACTCCTGCAACATTTCAAAACTAGTTTTGGCGACAGCAAACATTTTTTTTCCCAACGAGGATATTTACTTCATGTCAATGTTCTTCGATTTATTTAAAAAAGTGAGTCTGCAATAAAATAAAATGTTAACCATACTTTAATGTATCGACCAACCTCAAGGTTTCGTAGTACAACGTACAAGATAAAGTACTATAATTGCTCTAATTTGTTTGGAAAATCATACTCAGTAATCTCTTAGAGGTTAGATAACTTTAAGGATAGAAATATTAAAGCTTAATGTGTACGTATGTGAGAGAGAGAGAGAGAGAGAGAGAGAGAGAGAGAGAGAGAGAGAGAGAGAGAGAGAGAGAATTGATCCATATAAATGGGAGCCATCTTACAATTCTGAATGAGGATATAAAATACTTGCTCTAAGAAACACTCATATACAATTCATATTTTTGTTGAATATATATATATATATATATATATATATATATATATATATATATATATATATATATATATATATATATATATACACACACGTGTGTGTGTATGTATATATGTGTGCGCGCGCATTTGTTTCTTTTAACCCCCTGTTGACATCCTATTCTTTGGTAGCAAGCATGGCCAATTCAGGGTATATCTATTTGTCCTATTATGACACATGGGATGCACGGACAATAATAGCAATAATAATCTAAAACTATCCGTCGAAGCAAACGGTCCTATCGAAGAGTACCGTATGCTTTGACATTTCGCGACGGACATTTTGAACGCGACCCACGACCCTTCCCGAAAGGTCAGAAGCCAACTGACTGAACTTTAACAGATCCTCCGATGCAAAGGACTATTGGTATCCATTGGATATAATCCAGGGCTTCTGTATCGCCAAAACTCTTTTGTTTTCAATAAACTATTATTGGAAACGTCGCTGCCTGAGGATCTGCCAGACTGGGGTTCGAGTCCCGTTCAAGCTCGATAGTTTCCTGTAGTGTCTGCAACCTTATCATCCTTATGAGCTATGGATGGTGGGTTTGAGGCAGCTTATAGGTCTACCTGCTGAGTCATCACCAGACATTGCCTGGCCTTCCTGGTCCTAGCTTGGTTGGAGATCATTATATGGTCATTCTCTCGGCCAGGGCATTGTTCTGCTAGCTACGGCACTGTCACTTACCCTTGCCTCTGCCATTCATGAGCGACCTTTAAACTTTTAAATAACCAATTTCTTTCTGTTCCAGAAGGATGGAAATTTATTACGCAAATAAATTACATTACAATAGTGATAAAAAAAAATCTGGTCTATTTTTTTTTTGGGGGGGAGGCAAGTTCTCAAAAAAAAGGCGATGAGAGGGATAACGTTGAAATGAATCTGAACGTTTTGCAAAGTTGAAGATTATCAACAGTACCACCTGTGAGTCGATTTTGACTCATTGGGATAGTCAATCTCATTTTATTATTAGAAGAAAAAAAAAACTACCAAACAGGGTGACGAGAGAAACGAACAGCGTCCCATTATTTTTCGCGGAAATATATTACAATATATAACCTGAATGTTAAATAGAAACAATACTATCTAGCTAACAGGATCTTTCGTAATTGTTTTTGCTTACAAAAATATTATGTAAGTGATGGCTTTGGTGAAAAGATACACCTGAGTCTGATGGTAGAGGGACGCTCTTTTATGTTCTGCTTGATACTTGAAATCACGGTAACCGAGTTTCTTTTCAAGGAAATGCTTATAGTATGACATATCAATGAAAGACCATATAATGAAGCGGCTAAGTAAAATCAAAATGATTTAGTCCATGGAAGTCTTGAGGAAAACGAGAAAAGAAAAGGTTGCTGTTCTGATTTTGTAAAATATAACAATAACAAACACAAGAAATGTAGCCATTTCTAGTCCACTGCAGGGCAAAGACCTCACACATGTCTCTCTTCAGGTTCGGGGTATTTCATCACCTCCCTGGCCAAAGCGAATTGGTGATGGTCGGAGGTTTTCGTCTTCTTATTGCTCACAGGAAACCAACATAGTATATGTGGCTCTGATTAATACAGTTTCCTAATCATGGTGATATACAAACCCTTTCACCACGTTAAGGTATCCCCACTCAGAAAGGGTGGTAGTATATATTCCACGGCATTTGTCTGAAACTTGAAGTTTTTTAAATTTTTCACTCTTTATTGATAGTTAAAATGGATTTGCACGAAAAAAATAATCTGCCGTAATGGATTCTTAGCTACAGAGCAAGCTTCTCTCATAAAACTGTACCAAAATGTTTGGTATTTAATAGTTTCAGAACTATACTTTACTCGTATAACGAGTACCATTGCTCATCTTCTCCCTTTCTTATTTGTAACAATAAATGTATATCATGACGACCAACAACTAGGTAATAAGATGTTTTTTTATTACAGTTTCGGAACATAAATGTTTTTTATCACCTGAATCATGTGATAAAGATAAACATTCTAAAAAAAGGAGATGGGTTTCCTAGCTACGGAAATTGCTAAAAATTATGGAGACCAATAAAAGTTAAAAGTTAATTTTGTCCACATCTATATATATACATATATATATATATATATATATATATATATATATATATATATATATATATATATATATATATACACACTATATAATATATATATATATATATATATATATATATATATATATATATATATATATATATATATATATATATATATATATATATATGTAGCCAGACATGTTGCTCTTTGTTTTATGTATCCAAAATAGTGATGTTTGCAATGAGACTCTGATGACTTGGATATCTATGTGCGTATTATGTAAAATTACATTAGAAACATGAATGAAAAAAAATAAGTTAAATGCTATTTCTACTAGAGATGCATTCATTTAAGTTTTCTTCATGCCTTACACAAACCCTGTTACGTTTATTGTTCTGTTAATCTGTCTGCCTTTACTAAGATTACGTGAAACTTTTGAACGTAATACGTTTTTCACAAGAAAGTCGTAGCGCTTTCTGAAACTATTACTTACATTTTATTGTGAATCAGAATCTAGATGTTGATGCAGGATACCTTGATTGTTGTTGGTAATGGTTTATTGGCATTGATATGTTTTGACAGAAAACCGCAGTTTAAGATAATATGACACAAATTAATGTCTGTGGTAGGCAACATAAACATACTGTAAATTTCCCTTCTTCCAAAACTCGTATCTTGCTGCTTGCAGCCTCTTAAGATAATTAAAATTATCGATTCTCAATGGTACCAGTATTGTTCTCCTAATGTTCTTGAACTAAGACAATATATATGAAATCCCTAATGAATTATAACAACGTTAAATTCACAAAAACTATCACGTCTTTCTGAACATGATGGAAGGTGATGGGGTAAACTATTCTAATTGCAAAATGTACTTAGGTAAAGAAGTTCGAAATCGCAATCATACTAAAAAGCTGAGTAACTCACAACTCCAACACTAAAGCTCCATTATCCATCCACAGATCTCTTATAAAATATAATTACTTCCAAGTCAGAGGCAATACCTTTGAGAAAATTTTCGCAAAAAATCCACACTTAACTTGAATTGTCTTCCGAACAAAAGGAGCAACATAACAACCAAACCAAAATCATAACCTCTTTGCTGAGGTAACAATTCAATGTAATTATTATAGCAAATACCTGACGATACCAATACAATAACCTATCTAAAATTATAATTTCTATGTTAGGGTAATCATGTTAACAAATAAACGTAAATAGTCGAATTGACAGACTGAATTAAAAATATTTCTTTCTTGTCGGAGAATATTTCGTTAACCTTATTGTAACCTTGCTAATAACACTGATGTCACTTCACTCTCCAACTGCAATATTTATTTTTTAAATTCTCTGCACCATAAAAGTGTTTCTTCAAGAGCACAATCAATACTAATCTTTGCTGTGTATTATTCGAGAATTAAGTCAACTTTGTGGATTAATTTTGCCTCATTTTAAGATTTCGTGGTATAAGCAGCAACAGAGATTTTTCTTCTTTTTTTTTTATTTTTTTTTTTTTTTACGGAAAATAAAGAGCCAAATTGAGTTCTCTTGCAAAGGATGGGTAACTTCTCAGATCTTAGTTTGATTTGAAAAAATCTTAAGAATAACTTTTCTTATTCTTTTTCTAGGTATCTATTTTGGGTTTATAGAGATTGGATACGAGACAGGGGAAGGAAGAGAAGAGGATAGATTGCCGAGCTAAAAAAATTTGCTGGTATAGACTGGCATAGAAAAACAATCAACAGACAGGAATAGAAGGACATGTTTGAGGCCTTTGTCCTGCAGCGAACTAGTAACAGCTAATGATGATCATTTATTTTGTAGGAAGACACAGTGCCACCAACTTCTGCATCCAGTTCACTTCTATCAACTATCACTGGAGGGTTACAGGCACAGGATAGACTTCAGTAAAGAAATCATAATACTTGGGTACAATGTCGTTAAAGCAACTAAATTTGTTATGAAAATATTCATATATCGTTGATAATTATCAGACAGCATTAAATACGTTATTATATTCACGAGGAACAATTCAATTTAATTATTTCATTTTTGGCAAACACATTACTATTTAACAACTAAAGTGGAGGTTATAAGGATTACTGACAGCTTATACATTAAAAAAAGGTTATATTTCGAGTTAAGGAAAAAGGACTGAATTTTAGGTATATAACGAATATATGTAATACCAAATAGATCACTCTGCACAAAGTATTAAAATGGAACAATAATGAAGAGAAAAAAATTTATACCTCGGGTAATGGAAAATTTTCTTTTATATATCTAAATAGCAAGTGAATCCAATTTTCATATATAAACGTTATGGATAAGAAATTTGTCAATACACAGGAAGATTCCAGAAAAAAAAGCGTGAAGAATTCGTATCTTGAATGTTATAAATATATATATATATATA
>NC_090732.1:168518637-168536137 GCF_036898095.1 Palaemon carinicauda | reverse complement strand
TTATCTGAAAAAAAAAGATTTTTAAAAAAAGGAAAGTGTTGGGATTCCTAATGTATTGGCAGAAAAGTTCTAATATCAAGGTAGTTGACACAGCAGCATACTCAGATATCAATATACAGTAGTCATTTCTTAAAAACGAGAATCACCTAACTGTTAATATGAAAGCCTTAATCTTTGATAAATAAATATATATATATATATATATATATATATATATATATATATATATATATATATATATGTATATATATATATATATATATATATATATATATATATATATATATATAATCACCAACAGGGCTGAGGACTATGAAGCGTGAAGTAGATGATGATGAATGGAGAAGTATTGATTTAAAAGCTCAAGATAGAGACGACTGGCAAAATATAACAGTCCCTTCCCGTCAATAGGCGTATGATGATGATGATGATGATGATATATATATATATATATATATATATATATATATATATATATATATATATATATATATATATATATATATATATATACAAACAAATATATAGGTTGAATAGACTAAAATAAATCTCCCTTTATAGTTTATATATGAAAGATCTATTCTTATGTTGTTACTGTTCTTAAATAATTTTACATTAAATGTTCCTTACTTCTCTTGTAGTTTATTTATTTATATATTTCCTTCCCTCACTCAACTATATCTCTGTTGGACCCCTTGGGCTTATAGAATCTGTCTTTTCCAATTAGGGTTGTAGCTTAGCTAGTAATAAAAATAATAATGATATCAGATCTTCAATTATACGAGCACAGCTATTCCCCCCCCCCCCCCCTTTTGTCTTATTGAGTTAAAAAGTCACAACAGGAATAGGTATATTTGATATAGCATTGATAGCAGCTCTCACGGCTTTTTACTTTTATCCTTACATATTTCAATGACTATATGAGTATGAATCTAATATATAATTCGCGGAATGAAAGCCTAAATAGGTCGGACAAAAGGAGTTTTAGGACAGCAAATTTACTTTTAAGAAATACATTAGGTCTGTCCTCTTCAATTGCAAAAAAATTGGCTTATTGAGAAAGTCTTACAAGATTTTCGGTGATCAATCTATTCTTAAGAAGTATTTTAATTCTTTCATTCTACCTTGTTTTGAATATTGTTCTCCTGTTTGGTGTTCAGCTGCTGATTCTCATCTTAATTTGTCGGACAGAAACTTACGGTCTATTAAATTTCTTATTCCTGTTCTAGATATTAATCTTTAGCACCGTCGTTCAATTAGTTCTTTATGCATGTTGCATAAGATATTCATAATTCTAACCATCCTTTACATTCACATCTCCCTGGACAACTCTATCCTGTTCGTAATACTAGGCAGGCAGTTAATTCTAATAGCCAGGCCTTCTCCATCATGAGGCTCAATACTACACAGTATTCTAGAAGTTTAATTCTACCTGTTACCAAGTTGTGGAATGATCTCCCTAATCGGGTTGTTAAATCAGTAGAACTTCAAAAGTTCATCAGTTGGAGCAAATGTTTTTATGATGACCAGGCTGACATGAGTCTTTTTATAGTTTATAAATGACATATCTGTTTTTGACGTTGTTAATAGGTTATATATGACATATCTATTTTGACGTTGTTACTGTTTTTAGAATGATTTATTGTTAAATTGTTCTCATCATTCATTTATTTCCTTATTTCCTTTCCTCACTGGGGTATTTTTCCCTATCAGAGCCCTTGAGCTTATAGCATCTTGCTTTTCCAATCAGGGTTGTTGCTTGGCTAGTAATAATAATAATAATAATAATAATAATAATAATAATAATAATGATAATAATAATAATAATAATAATAATCGTTTTGAAGGTTCAAGAATTACTGAAAATTAAAAATTTCTACGTTGACAAGTTTTAAAAAAACCATAACTGGGGACTTGAAGAACCGACGTTAATCCCGCCGCAAAAAATGGAATCGTAAGCTTCGATCAAAACGGGGAAAGATTGTAAGATCAGTCATGAAATTCTTTGGAGCATATTTTTATCTTTATATTTCAAAGAATCTGAAGTTTTACTTATCAATATTTGTTAAAATATTTTTGTATATAAATTTTCAGCACCATAGCCTTTATATTAAACTGTAATTCCATATCTCAACCAATGTAGTCCTGAAGAAGGGTCACGAAGTGATGCGAAACGGTGTCGACACCAAACAATAAATAGAGAAACGTAAATGCCCTTTTCCTGTTAACCTGAAAAATATCTTGTGGAGAGTTTGTTCGGAAAGATGCTATGTTCGATTTTTGGACGTCACTGGCACATTGTCTATTCCTATATATATATATATATATATATATATATATATATATATATATATATATATATATATATATATATATATATATATATACACACACATATATATATATATATATGTATGTATGTATATGCACACACACATATATATATATGTGTGTGTGTATAAGTGTATGAGTGCGTTCAATCACGCCCGTTTATAATATGGCGGCGTAAAACTTTCATTATAAGTTAAATTACATAACATTACCCATAGGAATATGACAAAATACTCTTGTAGTTATATAACTAATCTTGTTTAAATTGCTATAACATGGCACTACAATTTCAGTAGTGTCTATTCACTCCAAATTCGAGGACGAGTGTCGTCAGAAACTCAATCGGGTTCTAGGGCGTTGTCCTTTAGGGGATCCTCCTGACAATATCGCAGTTCTTCCTGACAACGCCCTTGAACCTAACGGACACGCAAACAGTATCAACATTGGGAGTACATATTTCCAAAGTAACGAAGAAACAACACAACAAAAACATCAAATGTTTTTCCGTTATGTAAGTTTACCTTTTCTTGTGGCCAAAATTCATCACAACTGTTCATTATCTTTACCCCCAAAGGAAAACATTACCATTTAAAACGAAAATGTATGGCTCACCTGTTTCGATATCTTAAGACTGAAGATTTCTTCATAATATCCTAGGAGGATGAAAACGTCTATCTCAAAAACTCTGCAATATAAAACAAAATGTTAAATTGTAGGTTATACAGTATGTGGTATAGCAATGAATGAAAAATTGCAATATTTAAAGGATAAGAAATTGCAAGATGTTCTTAGTTTTCTTCTACTTAGGAAACATATGAGATCTTACGCTAAATACCCTATGAATATATGACAAATGAGTATATCTGAATGCCATAATGTGATAGAAAAAATTATAGAATACATAATTTGCATAGTAACACTTGAAGCTAAGATCAGATAAAATAAGCTTAAAAGAGCCAGCTTCTGTGAAAAGGTTAAATCACTAATACCATATCAACTAAAACTGAAAATTTTTATGCTCCAGAAGCGTATATAAAATGTTTATGAGATTCTCTTATGCCCGTTGAAAGTGTCTCCTACCTCGCTGATAATTACTCATGAAAAGGAGTGTCTTGAATATCAAAAATATTTTCTGAAAAGGAAGTTTTGAAACGAGTCCTTGATGATTGAGCGTGTTGCATAATCTTTTAATTTATAATGATTCTAAAAGATGCACTTACGTTAATTTATCCCACTCATTTCACATATATGCATGTGCAAATACAATCATAAAACAGATGCACAAGTAATGCCAATGTTATGCATATTAATTCATGCGTAGATTCGTACAAAATAAACAGATCTACGTATATAACTTTTGTAAATTTTAATTATCTAAATTTCTTCACAAATATTAGGATTTCATCATTACATTTCTATTACGCCACACTTTATATTCGAGTGTATTTTCATTTTGTTCATTAAAACGTCAGTAAAAGATAGACAATGAACCTTCGCCATATAGATGTCCTTATTTTACTGTTTTAATCACATCAATTCCGACAAGAGCTTCTGTTTCCTATCAAATCATTCTATCACATTTGGAAGGAGCAATCAGCTAATGTGGATAACGGGTTTAAGTGACACGGGATTTGTTAAGGGGTTCAGTAAAACCATGATTTTTTCCTGGACTACCGCCTACCAATACGGCCAATTGTTTTTGGTTACTAACACTATCCTCTTTGGGAATTTGAACCGCCATCGATTTATACAGCTGGCCAACACTTTTTCCTCAAAGTTACAGAAGACATAGAGAGAGAGAGGAACCAGACATGCAACTGCATATGCATGGATTCATAGGAGGTATCTTACATGCCTTCAACAGCTGCGTGGACGAAGCTTTGGCTTGATACTTCAGTGGAATGTGGTTCATATCCCTATTTGGATGTTACTGTTAATATTTATCCTCGTGTGATACTGTTTTCCTAACATACAGAAACACATACACGCACACAATCTCTCTAATAAAGTTTTTTTTTTTTTCCATTTGTATGGGGTGACCACGGTTCCTTTCTTTTTGAAGGATTCTACTTTGGCTTTGGGGTAGACTGTAGTCCCAGTCGGCTTCCCTGCCCCTTATATATATATATATATATATATATATATATATATATATATATATATATATATATATATATATATATATATAAATATACATATATATGTACATATATATACATTTATATATATATATATATATATATAAATAAATTTATATACATATCTATCTATCTATCTATCTATATATATATATTTATGTATATATACATATTTATATATATATGTATATATATAAGATATATATTTATATATATACATATATATAGGATATATATATATATATATATATATATATATATATATATATATATATATATATATATATATATAAAAGAAACACAAGAAACAATCTAAAATTCATGAACAACTTTTATTTTTTTTTTTCATAAAAGGATACATAGAAAATTGACATGGAGAAGCCCAAATGGAGAAACGAAAAGCGAAATAGATCTATTCCCGGTGAAAAAAAATTAATCCAAATTTAGGTGAAGATGAAACAGTGTTAAACAAGTTAAAGTCAAGCGACCTTGGAATGTAGAGAAGCAAAATTTGTCTAGATCTAAGGATAGAAAGAGAAAACTAATCTTAAGAAAGAGAAAAATCTGATGAGTATAGTTTAGCAATACAAAATAGATACTCCCAGCTGTATGATGAAATGGAAGCAAAGCAGGTAAATAAATATCAATAAATAAAAATGCATTGTAATCAGCACAATAGATTTGTGGAGAAGTACCTATACAAGATTAAGGAAAGCTATCAGAAAAGACCAAAAGACTATTCAAGAAAAAATGGAAATAAGGGTAAAATCCTACAGGGATGAAATAGAAACAGCAGAACTATGCAAAAAAATAAACATACTGAAAAAATAAGACATTCGTAAACATAATCAGACCAAAATTGAGGAAACACACAAGAAAGGAAGAAACATAAAATTGATGAAGAGAAGATATTTTCTTTAAAAGATTAGAATGGAAATATCAACAAAATTGCAGAGGATTTCTATACAATGCTTTACAATACTGATATAAGAAACGACTTTGCCAATAGAAATGAAATACCTGAGCTGGTACCAACCTTAAAAGTAAGAGAAGTAAAGAAAGCATTAAAATGCATGATAAGAGGAAAGAATAACTTTACCAATAGAAATGAAAAACCCTAGCTGGTACCAACCGTAAAAGTAGAAGTAAAGAAAGTATTGAAAGGCATGATAAGAGGTAAAGCAGCAGGAGATGACCTAACAATTTATTTAATAATAGATGAGAGAGATTTCATAATAGTAAAATTCGCTAAACTTCACGCAAAATGTCTGCAGAATGCTCGTTACCTACAGCTTGGAAAAAAACTATATTTTCATACCAATTCACAAAATGGGAGACATAAAAGATCTGAAAAAATTATCGCTCAATAACTTTAATCTAAGTAATATATAAAATATTTACAAAGATAATATTAGGACAAATAGAAAGGCAACTCGATTTTAATCATTCAAAAGCGCAGGCAGGATTTAGATGTGGGTATTCAACAACTGACCGTATTCATGTAATTAACCAACTAATGGAAAAATCAACAGATTATGAAAAACCAATACGCATGGCAATTCTATACTATGCGAGAGCTATTGATTCTGTCAAAACCTCAGCAGTAATGGAAGCCTTGAAGACAAGGAATAGATGAACTTGTGTTAGAACACTTGAAGATATCTATACAGAAGTACAGCAATCCTAAAACTACGCAAAGATAGTGAGAAAATCCCGATTAAGAAAGGAATTAGACAGGGGGATTCCATTTCTCCAAAATTATTCACAGCGTGCCTAGAAATAGTCTTTAAGACTTTAGATTGGGAAAGTGTAGGAATTAATATTAGTGGGGAATACCTTAACAACTTAAGATTTGCAAATAAAATAGGTCTGTTTAGTGATTCATGGGAGTTATTACAAAATATGATAGAAAATCTGAATAGAGAGAGCATAAATGTAGGACTGAAAATAAATGAGTAAAACTAAGATAATGTTCGGTTAAAATATAGAGACAACAAATATGGGTAATTTACAAACCTCTAGAGATTGTTATTGAATATACGTACTTAGGACAAAAAGAAAAGTGATTCCCCGTGTCATGAGACCGAAATTAAAAGGATAAGCAAGAAGAGGAGCTTTTGGAAAAAGAAAATTAGATTATTTAAAGTAAAATGCCATTTTCTTAAAAAATAAAAGTATTTAATCAAATGGTCCTACTAATGCATCAAAAACGTGGAGCCTTACTAAGGCCTTAGAACATAGGCTATGAACAAAATTAATGATGGGATTATCACTAAGAGACAGAAAAAGAGCAACACGGATACGGGAACAAACTAAAGTACAGGACACTAACAACATGTCAGAAAAAGAAACGGACGTGGGCAAGACATATAATGAGAATGTCAGACAACAGATGGACATTAAGGATAAAGAAATGGACACGAGCAGGACATATATTGAGAATGACAGATAACAGATGGAGAAGCTAAGAAAATTTGCGGGTATAGACTGGCAGAGAAAGCCAATAAACCGACACGAGTAGGAGTTGACGTGTGTTGCAATGGCTGGTGATTATATATATATATATATATATATATATATATATATATATATATATATATATATATATATATATATATATATATATATGCGTAAAAATCACAGGAATACGTGATGCTCAGATGCAGAAGAACCACATGGAAAATGAAAATACGAAATATACGCTTAAGTCCTGACTAGTTTCGTGATACTTCCTCAGAGGACTGAGGAAGTATCACGAAACTAGTCAGGACTTAAGCGTATATTTCGTATTTTCATTTTCCCTGTGGTTCTTCTGCATATATATATATATATATATATATATATATATATATATATATATATATATATATATGTATATATATACATGTATATATATACATATATATACATATAGCCTATATACATATATATAAATATATATATATATATATATATATATATATATATATATATATATATATATATATATATATGAGAGAGAGAGAGAGAGAGAGAGAGAGAGAGAGAGAGAGAGAGAGAGAGAGAGAGAGAGAGAGAGAGAGAGAGAGAGAGAGAGAGAGAGAGTGTATGTATTCGTATGGTATATGCTCACAAACCTTTAAAAACGAAAATCCCTCTACTGTACTTTCCGACAGTCATCTCATCTACTTTAATGTAACATACTCCTGTTATAAAATGCCCTAGGCAGCAATTTAATCTCATTGAGGTCGTGCACGAGAATAATTGCCTATCAGAAACTGGGCCCTTATTTGTCTATGGCGTAAAAAATTGCTTCGAAACGAATTACTCTTTGTTTGATAAATGTTGATAGTTTCGTTTGGTTGAAATAATGAGGATTCTACGAAAATCAGCCAGGCTTGAGACAACTTTTATATATTAGTCCATATTGCTTAGATTTACACAACAATTTATCATTTCTAAGAATATGGCATTGTGTATAAGAAATGTAAAGTCATTGTGTTTAGTAAAGATCTAAAAGTCACTCTTTTCATGATCATTTTATCATCTGAGTATTTTTTTCCTTTGTTTATTTTATTTTTTCAGTTGCCTATTTAGTTAGCTGGTTATTTATTTCTATTCTAAAATGTCTTTAATTACATACCAATTATTCCACCTTATTTAACAATTACAAAATAATCTTATCCAAATATCAGAGAAGGGAAAGATCACTATTTCAGTAAATGTTTCTATATGTTGAATAGGCGGACTTAAGTCTCTTTTTATAGTGTATGCCTGAAAAATATATTCTAATGTTGTTACTGTTCTCTAAATATATTCCAATTGTTCATAATTTCTCTTGTTTATATATTTCCTTTCCTCACTTGGCTATTTTTCCCTGTTGGAGCCCTTGGGCTTATAGCCACCTGCTTTTCCAACTAGGGTTGTAGCTTAGCTTATAATAATAATAATAATAATAATAATAATAATAATAATAATAATAGGAATAATAATAATAATAATAATAATAATAATAATAATAATAATAATAATAAATTGTACCTCAACGAACAGGTTTATTAAAAAGGAGAGGGATTTCATATCAATAGTAGGCCAATTCTTTTTCTCAATTTTCCCAGGTCTCACAAAAACCATTAAAAGAAAAAGAAGGAAACTGAATCGGATCTGACCCCGAAGAAAGTGATCGAAAAAACTTAAGAGCAATCATGTCAGACAAATGTTACGACACCAACAGGCAAGAAGATGGATTCCATCTTTCAGACAATCCAAGGTTTCACTTAAAAAAAAAAAACAGGAGCGGATTACGAAATTTTTTCAGATGAATGTTGTTGTAGTATACATCAAATAATAATATCATATGAAAAAAAAAAAATGATAAGCTCAATGATGGTATAGCTTGTGGGTTATTTTTTTTTTTTATTTTTTTTTTTTTTGACGTACGAGTATACTATGTATAGCTTATTCAAATCTTTTATCTATATTATTAATTTTTACATACACTACAATAACCATCTCAAAATCTTTACAAATCAATCGAATAAATTTTCAATTCTATCCATTTAAGATGTTTCTTAAGATATTTACAACTGCATAAATTCAAGAATTAATTCAAAGTAAGATATGTTTACATGAAGGAAATCCATAAGGCTATTATAGGAAATAATCATATTGTTAATATAGATATTATTGTTAATATAGATATTATGTGAGGAACAAGAATGTGGGAAAATACTAAGCAAAATAATACGAAGAGAGACAATGCAAGACTATTTAAACTGAAAGGAATAGGCCAAACTATATTACAAAAGAAAAAAAACTGCGTCTACAAGTCAGAAGGGATCGTTTTCCCGCCAGGCCGCTACAGGCTGTTCTTTTACCTCCCCATAAGTTTTCACAAATATCGGGTTTTATTAATTCCATGATTTTGGTAAATTCTGGTATTCAAAGAAAGTTTATAATAACATGTTTAACTTATGCTGAGTGTAATTTATCCCAATTTGCGTTAAAATATGTGAAAAATTACAAAATTACTAAGCGTGCATCCGAAAACAAGCTGTTGTCGTTGACTTCGGCGGATTGTGTTATTAAATTTAGACTTACCAAGAAGATTCTTTATAATAAATCTATTCTTTCACGTTGTTTATTGACAAAACATATATCTGATGGAGAAATATAGGGTAATAAATAAGTTTCGATTCACATTACTTGGTAATTATTCGAGAACAATGAAGGTGTTCGGACAAAAATACTTCCGACCAATCAGGTATCAGGAACCTTTCAGAGCTAAAAGGGCCACCCTGTGAGTGGGTGCAAATATGCACCGCTATAAAAAATAGACTATAGGTACTAAAAGAGTTTGAAAGCCCAGGCCTACATGGCTGAAGTGCAAAGTGGGAAATGATGAATAGAGAAGTATTGAATTAAAAGCTCAAGATAGAGACGACTGGAGAAATCTAACAGAGGCCCTTTGCGTCAATAGGGGTAAGAGATGATGATGATGATATATATATATATATATATATATATATATATATATATATATATATATATATATATATATATATATATATATATATATCTATATATATATATTCATATATATATACATATATAAAGTATATATACTGTATATATATATATATATATATATATATATATATATATATATATATATATATATATATATATATATATATATATATATATATATATATACGGCTTTTGCAAACTTTTCGTTGATGTGAGAATCCATTTGATATCAATGATGCTTCACATCTAGATTACTAGGAACAGTGACCTGATGGAAAATAGCCTTTTTACCTCTCATCCATGTACCTAATGAGAAAATGTGGCCTCTGTCACTTACCAATCCCATTCTGAATCAGATGGAAGCTGTGATTAGTTCCGTAACTGATATTTGTTTTGATGAAAATGTACGGAAACCACAAAAGATAATTATACCATGATTAATGATACGAAGAATAAATATCGTGTGTTAGTTCGTTGTTTAATTTAGATTGTATATGATGGGATGAAATACACATACTTCGTAGGAAGAGTTCGAAGCAAGGTCTAATGAAAGGCAATAAACAAAGACTAGGGTGAGGATATTTTTTATTTTTTATTTTTAGATATGGTGTCAAAAAACAAAGAAAAAAACTAGGGTGAAGATATATATATATTTATTTATTTATTCATTTTTTTTAAGAAATGGTTTAAACATTTATGAGTGTATGGTGCGTGTTAACCCTTTCAGTGCCTTTGGTGACTTAATCAAATTTTGATAAAGGGAAGCATCTTTATAATGACCCATACCATAACAAGATGGTATTCATTGGACAGGTCTTGATGAGGCATTTCCAGTAAATATTAGCAAGGTAGGATTTGTGTGGTCATGCAAAATTTGGCCATATCAGAAGTGTTGTTAAATTCGCCACTGCCAGTGAAAGGATTAGTTTAGTTTGATTATGTTAGGAGAATGGAAGGAAGTAGGCTTGTCAAGATGTCATGAACCATGGATTTTTTTCGGGATAAAAAGGATATGGTTTACGGTATAGGGAAAATTTTGATAAAGGAACTTACTTATCTCGAAACAGGAAATTTTGTAAAAAATGGCATGTTATTTGATGATTACTCGTCTTTAAGATAGACAACCTACTGACAACAACATTAACAAAAAATAAAAAACGCTAATAATAATAATGATAATAATAATGATATATTTCTATAATTTCATATATCAGTACTATCGCCAAATTAAAGGTCTATATGTGATTTTGGTATTGGCGAATATGAAAAAAACAATTCCATACAGTATTTATTATTCAATATAAATATGCATTACGATTAAAAATCTATGACGTAAACAAGCAGAGCACAAGAATTATTTTTATTTTACCAAAGGTATCAAATGAGTAGCTACTCATTGTCATGGAAAAACCCATGATATATACAAAAGGGTGTAATAGTACAGTAGCAGGGCAGAACTAGTATTTGTGAATGAAACCCTTATTTCATATTAATTTTTTGTTTATTTTTGGCTTATGTTAGGTAAACAATCATATTTGGAACACTGATTATCAGCGAGTGTACACAAATCTTGAAGTCCTCCTTTCTTCCTTCCATGGTCTTCCATTATTTAGGGTTAGAGTTCCCTTGCTTGAGGGTGCAGTCAGGCACAATGTTCTATCTTATTTCTCTTCCTCTTTTTTTCGAGTTTTTATGGTTAATATATGAAAGATTTATTTTAATGCTGTTACTGTTCTTAAAATATTTTATTTCCATTGTTAGTTACTTCTTTTGTAGTTTGTTCCCTTATTTCCTTTCCTCACTGGTTATTTTCCCTGTTAGAGCCCTTGGGCTTATAGCATACAGCTTTTCTAACTAGACTTGTAGCTTAGCAAATAATAATAATAATAATAATAATAATAATAATAATAATAATAATAATAATAATAATAATAATAATAATAATAATAATAATAATAATAACAAATAAACTAGACTGCAATTGAAAATAAAATTACGAAATTAAAAACTCTCTGTCAAGACAAAAGAATAATGAATACCCTTTTTAAATCTGTGTAAGCTAACAAAATATAAAACAAAGTATAAATACAATCTCTTAATAGAAAGCAAGAAACAGAAAAGTGAAGCTCCGGGCACTGGACCATGTCAGAATAGCCGCATTGCAGATGGATGCAATGTATTTGTAACGCTCGCTTCAAGTGGTCCCAGGGGTAATTGCCACTGTAGAAATACAAAAACTGCATAATGGATTGTCCATTTACACGTATTACACTGTATCACACGGGGAAAAAAAGTTTCATCGATAATAATACGAATAAACTATCTATTCTATCATATTTTCATCATAGTGGTTTTATTGGAGTATAGATATGTGTGAATTCTACAATGCATCATCAAATAAAGGTAAAATATGAACGAAATATTTATATAAAAGCAATACAGATTTCTAATCTGATTTCCTGCAGTTTTAATTTTGTTTTTTTTGGTTTTAGTATTATCTGATAATCAAAAAAAAAAAAACACACTGGTAAAATACAATAGTTGTTAAATACTATTGATTTGAGAGAGAGAGAGAGAGAGAGAGAGAGAGAGAGAGAGAGAGAGAGAGAGAGAGAGAGAGAGAGAGAGAGAGAGAGAGAGAGAGAGAGAGAGAGTTGCAAGCTTAAAATAATGTGTTTGAGGAGAGGTTGATGTTGTGGAAGTTTTCTGTACTGGAGCTTCTTCAGTCTGACTCAGTAAGCTATAGGTGAATATAACAATGATTAATTTTGTTTCTTACACGAGTAACTTTGCATTGCTTTTTGATGATTGTGGCAACACTACTGCCCTTCTTTGAAATGTGCAGTCAGCCAAGGTGGGTGACGTTACTATGTGATGCAGTTCTTAACTCATGTTTGCTATATCCATGGATCATATCTAGCTGTAAATGGATACCTCATCTTCTTTGGATTAAGAAACAAAGTCCCTGATGATTTACTTAGATATCTAAAGTCTGTACCTTTGTTCTCAAGAAGGGTAACACGCAAGTTATATATAGAATATATACACACATATATATAATTATTATTATCATTACTAGCTAAGCAACAAATCTACCTGGAAAAGCATGATGTTATAAGTACGAGGGCTCAAATTGGGAAAAAATAGCCCTGTGAAGAAAGGAAACAAGGAAATGAATAAAATAAAAGAGAAGTAATGAACAATTAAAAGAAAATATTTTATGACAGTAACAACATTAAAATAGATCTTTCTTATATAAACTAAATATATATATATATATATATATATATATATATATATATATATATATATATATATATATGTATATATATATATATATATATGTGTGTGTGTGTGTGTGTGTGTGCGCGCGCGTGTGTGTGTGCCTTCAGTTGTATATTGTGTTGAGAAAAGGGGATAGTGTTAGAAACTTTATCCCTAAAGACTTCTTAAGAAGCCCAACGGCTCTACTGTCCTAGCGTTATTCCCTCTAAGTGGATAAAGGTGTATAGTGAAAGAAAAGTGTGTATCTGTGTGTTTGTATACACTACTCACTGAGTTCCTCCTCTATACCAAAAAAAAAAAAAAAGAAAAAAAAAACCGCATTCAAATGGTCGAATGCAATTAATAATATT
The DNA here is from genome assembly GCF_036898095.1 of Palaemon carinicauda. Taxonomy (NCBI): domain Eukaryota; kingdom Metazoa; phylum Arthropoda; class Malacostraca; order Decapoda; family Palaemonidae; genus Palaemon; species Palaemon carinicauda. The sequence goes on along the minus strand of NC_090732.1, from coordinate 168,522,525 downwards.
TATGGGGAATTTAGACATTTGATCTAAAAAATATCATAATTTCATTATTTTCTTCTTTCACATTAACAAAATCATACATTAAGGTCGCTGAGAAAGTAAGGCAGACAATCAAGTGAACAAACAGATTAAAAAAGAAGTTTCGGGAAAGTTCTTAAGAAATTCTCGACATCGGATGGGGGCTGATTAATAGAAAGAGAAAAAATCTTTTATATGGGCGTCTTTTTTCCATCAATGTTCCTTTCAATAATCTTTTCTTGATTGAATTTTAAAATAATTAGCCTGCTTCATAAATAAATGTCTCTTTGACTTTGTATAACTCATTTAAAATTCTAGGTATGGTTATTGACTGCAAATTTACTTTTGAGAAACATATCCAGTCGGTTTTTTATTCTATTGCACAATAAATTGGCATACTGACAAATCTTTTAAAGATTCTTGGTGATAAATCTTTTCTTAGGAAATGTTTTAATTCGTTCATTCTGCAATGTTTGGAATATTGTTTTTATGTCTGGCCTTCAGCTGCTGCCTCGCATCTTAATTTGTTGGACTAAAACTTGAAGTCTATATATAAGACTTTTTATAGTTTAAGTTACATAATGATACATGTGTTTTGATGTTGTTACTGTTTTTAAAATAATTTATTGTTAATTTCTTCTCATCGTTTATTTATTTCCTTATTTCCTTTCCTCAAAGGGCTATTTTTCCTTGATGGAGCCTTTGGACTTATGGCATCTTGCTCTTCCAACTAGCGTTGTATATAATAATAATAATAATAATAATAATAATAATAATAATAATAATAATAATAATAATAATAATAATTAATCTCTGGCCCCATCATCCAGTTAGTTTTGTATGCATTTTGCATAAGATTCCTCAAATTTCTGACCATTCTTTATCGACAGACCTTACAACACTGCATTACCCTGTACGTAGTACTGACTATGGAGTTAATTGTAAGTCTTGCCTTCTCCATCGCAAGGCTCAATAGTACACGCGTTTAATTCTAGCTTTGACTAGATTTGGGGATTTTATATGACTTATCTATTAAACATGATTACTGATCTTAATATATTTTGTGATTTTTTATGTCAATTTTTAGTTTATTGGTTACTTCTCTAATTCCTTTCCGAAAGGAATTGTTTCTCAATTGGAGCTCTTAGGATTGTAGCATTCTGCTTTTCCTATTAGGATTGTACCTTTCTCAGTAATAGTAACAAAAATAGTTAACACACTATTGATTTATTTGTGTCTGATTATTCCATGCCAATAAACAGTTGAGTAATCTAATTAATCAAGAAAAATGTTAAACCTTCTCTCAATCTAACTGCTTAGAAATGTTTCTTGTATATATCCCCTCTATTTTTATCTTATTCTTTTGTACAATATAAGAGAGAGAGAGAGAGAGAGAGAGAGAGAGAGAGAGAGAGAGAGAGAGAGAGAGAGAGAGAGGAGTATTTGTGTATTTTTGTTTAAAAATAGATTAAAATTCTTATTCATTAAACAGCATATATTTAAAATATACAATGTGAATACCAAGGTCTATAGACCTTGGTGAATACAGTACCACAGAGAGGCATAAGATACCTGGCTGGGGGTCGCAATAAGCAAAGCAGTAAATGCGACCATATGGGTAATATCATAAGAAATTGAGGTAAATTTTATGTATATGAAATATACCAAAATAACGCATAATGTATAACGCATAAGAAATGTATATGAGTCAAGAAACATAATAAATACAGAAAAAAATCTACAACTGAGAATTTTACAGATTTCTAAGGATCGCAAACATCTAGTTTTCTAAATTTCAGAAGATTGAACTCAGCTACTTGCACAAACATTAATGTATTGAGATGCGTTTTTTTCGATCTAGTTGGTTGGCTGGAAAACAAGGCTGAAGATTTTTACAGATTTTCAAATTTCAGGAACATCATATGAAGAGTTTCATAAATCCTCTGAAAAAGAAACTATGAAGCGAACTCTTTCTAAATTTCAGAGTAAAGAAACTCACCACCCAGAAATTTTATGTAAAGATGAGGTACATAGCACGTTTGAGCTTCCGCAATAGCTAAACTTTGCTAAAGCTGAAAGGTGTTTCCTATCTATGCATCGCATGAAACCTGTGGATGGCTGGTGTTTATACTTTGAAATTTAGGAAACGTTTGTTTCATGGTTTCTTCTTCAGAGGATTTATGAAACTCTCCAGATGTTATTCCTGAATCTTGGAAATCTGTAATATCTTCACTGACTGATTTTTTTTCTTTCTTTTTTTTGCAGGGAAACTCAACACATTAAAGTTTGTGCAAATGAAAAAAAAAGAAAAATTACGAGCCCAATAATTAAACACAAACTCTAAATGATCCTTTTTTATTATCAAAAATACATATATATTTAAACAATGTGAAAAATAACCATTCACTTGCTAAGTAAGTTTCTAAAGAATGGAACGTGAATGCTCATATTATAAAAAAGTGCATTAAACAAAATAATGGTAAAATGCAAATTAATATACTATTAAAGAAACCCAGATAAAACAAAACAAAGGATAAAACTCAAGAGATCACATATAGTGCAGAAATCATATATAATTTAACATGCAGTGATTAAAAAAAAAGGATGATAACATTATCAAGACCATTTATTAGGGACTACAGCAAATCCCGCTTTTAAGCTTCGAATTTATGATAGTGTTTTAATTCATTAAACAAAGAAACTAACAAAAGAAACATCTACTTCAGGACATCAGCAACGAAAGAGCAGTTTAGGTATCAAATATAAAAATGGAGAAGGGAGAAATGCTTCATGCTTCAATAGAAATATTTCTTTTATTCATCTCTCGGTCATAAAATTGGCATACTGAAAAAGTCTCCATATTTTGGTGACCTTCTGTCATGAGGAAATATTTCTATTCTTTGATTTTGATTTGAATTCTTTTCCATAGTCTGTTCTTGAGTCCCAGCTCTCATCTTAAATTGTTGGTAAAATTATTCAGGTAAACAATTCCTTATCACTGACCTAATAATTAGTACCTGGCATTGCTGTTTAACTTGCTATTTATGAATGAGGTATAAATCCTTTTTGTTATTCTGATTCAGAACTTCCAAGATTAAGTTATCCGTCACGAAGTACGAAATTTTCTGCTACTTTTTCTTATGTAACATTTAATCTCTGTGACCAAAGTCTAATTTTATTTATTCTGATATTTCTATTAATTTACTGATATTATTACCATACTGGGCCCCTTAAGCTATTCTACTTTTCCAATTACGGTAACCGTTTAGTTTGTGATAAGAAGAAGAAGAAGAAGAAGAAGAAGAAGAAGAAGAAGAAGAAGAAGGCTATATCTATTGAACATCGAAGCATATGTGGCATCTATTTCCAGATATCATTTCTCCAGTTTCTAAACTCTTAAGGAAAACACAAAAACTCTCTAAAAGGAGATTCATTTTAAACAGTTTTGACAGGTGTTTTGCTATGAGTCATGGACATCATCAGGAAAATTCTAGTTTGATTATGGAATCAAAATTCAATATAAATGATGTTACATTGAAAATAAATAGGGAGTGTGTAAAACCGCGAACGACATTTCATTAATCGGAGAAATACAAAAGAGAATTTTCGACTTTTTTCCTCAGAAAGTTAAAAGAAAAAAATGGAAGTCTTTTCTTATAACGGTGAACGACATATGTGGATCAATATCCAAACGGACATTCTAATAAAAAAAAGTAGTTTGTGAAAGCTAAATAAATTAATCATAAATTTGTTAAAACTTTAAAAATAATATCTACCCCTGGAAACAGCAACAGACTCCTAGGTTTTCTTGATTTTATTTAACCTAAATGGACCCTGATACTTTTATAAACCTTGAAATCATAATGATATAAC
>NC_090732.1:168486137-168506137 GCF_036898095.1 Palaemon carinicauda | reverse complement strand
CTCCTGTTATTACTGTTCTCAAGTAGATGAACTAATTATTCTGCTTTAGCACTATACCATCTTCCACTTTAATGGTTACCTCTTCATGTCTTTCTCTAGTTCTGTCTTTCCAAAATGACACGCTAAAAACATTTCTAGCACTTCTTCTTCTGCGTCTGCTATAACAAAATCATCAGCAAACACCAGTTCCCACATTTCTTCGTTATTTCTTAATTCAGGTGACAAAATGTCCATAAAGACGAGGTACAGGAATGTACCCTGAACAGATCCATGATGGAGGCCAACCTCCACAGGAAATGCCTCAGTCTCCCGATATTTTGTACGGACGGTGGTTCTTAACCCTCATACATCATCGTCATTAGCCTTACCAATTTCTCCTGTACTCCTCTCTTTCTCAAACACCAATAAACTAAAATTTTTGGTACCCTGTCATTCGCCTTTTCAAGATCCACAAAACACATGTAAACTCTCATATTTCCTTCTTGATACTTCTCTTTGGTTTGTCTTACTATAAAGATAACATTCAAATTCTCTTTCCTTCCATAAACCCAAACAGAGGCTCATGTATATCTACCAATTTTCTTTACTTTCCTTCTTCCGCACTAATTTTTCTAGTATCTTGAACACAAGCTACATACGCTTTATTTCTTTGTAGTTCCTACAGTTTACAACGTCTCATTTTTTATTATACAATTTAATCATCCGACAATCTTCTCAGTCCCTTGATATTTCCTCTACATCCCAGATCTTTTCTAATAGTGTGTGCACCCATTATTACCTAGATTTACCAGTCTCAACCAATTGTATTGTTACCTCTGATTTTCTTTGATTTATTAATTTTTTTTTTCACCTATAGTGCATTAGACTTCACTATCTCTGATTTTATTATTCATCACGCTGCCCAAGGAACGTTTTCCAGTTCTTCAAAATCTTTCTCACTATTTAGTTGTGAAAAATATAATATATTTTCAGTTTAATGTGATTCTAAAATAATTTAGCATAAGCATAATAGTAAAATATCTTGATATAATCATCATTTAATGTTGATATCAGTATTTTTATATTACTACAAGTTGAGCCTTAATATTATAAATATAATTTATGTTCTCTTACTACATGTTAAGAATTAATGTTAATATTACTACTATCATTAGGAAACCTTATACTATATTACACACAATAATATGCAATTGAGAGAGAGAGAGAGAGAGAGAGAGAGAGAGAGAGAGAGAGAGAGAGAGAGAGAGAGAGAGAGAGATTTTCCTGAATATCATAAAACGAAATCAAAATACTTATATTTTATAATGGTATTTAATCATTAAACTCCACGAACATGAGTAGAGTGAAATAACTCAGCGCGGACCAATTGCAATAGCAGACATCCTTCTTTCTTAACGTTCCTTCTCCCTTTTAAAATAGAACACCTGGGCCCTAATGTACCAATGGCGTGTTTGGCAGGCATATTCCGCTCAACAGTCGATTGTTAATCGATAGTTAAGGCTAAATGTATCTATTGCCTGGAGAAATATCTATCAAACTACCAAATAGGCATCTTTTAGCTAAGAGGGTTGGGTTGCTATTCAGAGAAATAATGCAAACAAATCCACAGTCATTTATTTGCTTATAGTTTTGCTTCACTTTACAAAGATCATTGCCTTCCAAATCAACAATAGTTTGTTCCCAAATAGTTTTTCTTCACTTTACAAAGTTCTTTGCTTTTTGTTTTGATCATCAGGATTCTACGACTGTTGAACATTGAAGGAGATGGGCCTTTTTATTTTCAAGAATCCAAACATGAAACATGATAAAAGTTTGTTTTAATCATAAACAAAAGGCATTATATGCTGTTTACAAACATATTCCCGACATTTTGTCTCTTAATTCTTAACTCGATTATTCATCTCTATAAAATAAGTTACTTTATTTCCCTGCTTCATAAGGATCTTTAATCTAACCAGACTATCATTTGGCCTTCGCAATGAACAGACAGCATATTTTTCTAATAAAAGCCAACCTCACCATCAATTATAAAGCAGCTTTATTTTCGCAGGTGATCAAATAAAATAACGTTTTTCTGTTTCGACCAAAATTTACGTTTCTACAGTACAAGAGTGTCATAATAGGAAACTTAGAAGCTTGGGAATTTCTATTTCAAATTTTAACAAAGACCGAATCACTGTTTTTAACTATTCTAATTATGTATTATCGAAAAGAGAAAAGTTTCAGTTGTTGTTGGGTTTGGATTTCTGTCTTCCGAACTTTAGACCTAATTACTCTAAGTTTTTTCTATCTCTAGAGACACTATTTCAAAAGCTTAAATCTGTCCTTTGACATTAATCTTGGTGACCTCTTCACTTTCCAGATATTTCTGTTGTCTTGTCTTTTAATGAAAAGACATTCTTTCATATCACCATTTGAGTTCCACTACTAATATATATTTTCTCTTCCACGTAATTTAAATGTCCTTTGTCCAAATGACGAATAACGTAACAGTTCTATACCATAGATGGTAAAATCTAAATAAAGAAAAAAAACTGTGACGTATTATATAACGTGCTACCATCTTACGATACAACACCAGAGGATCACCATAAACCTCAGCTATTAATATGACAATAGCCAGAAAGGGAATAGAACAAGTATTACCATCAATTCTGGCCAATTATCAATAATGATACAGTATACATAATTCCGAACATTTATGATACACAACTAAAAAATAAACGTAATTCAGTTGCTTTTTGATTTAACAGAACACTTCCAAATGTAAATAAACAAAAACCCATGGAACATATTTCAGTGTCGCTTAATTGAAAGGAAAGTATCCATCCTCTATGTCCATAAGGTCCTACGATTATTTATTTAAACGCAAAACTTCAAACCTGAATATAGATTATGGTTTATTCCATGAGAAATTCTGATTTATGATTTATGTGCACTTGTATAAACTATCACCCAATAAAGGGCACAATAAATAGGGGTTAGGATAAACATGTGATGATATCAAATGCACACAACCTCGAAATACATTTAACTTCATCTTAAAATATACATTAGTTAATATTTCATCTTTCATTAATTGTTATATATAACCTTATAAGTCATCGAGTTGGGACTGATAGAATAATGATGTAGGAAGCAAACTTTTAAAATAAATTCCATAGACATAACTCCTTTTAAAATATTTCTATTATAGTTTGAATACTATGTTTTTTATTAGAGGTTGAAATTATCTGGAAATAATTTTCCATACAGATAGAGTTTAATTTACACTTTTGCAAAATATTTCTAGCAAAAGATTTAATTGCTCCAATAATGGCGTATAACAAGCAACCTCATAATTCTTAAAAGGGGGGGGGGGGAAAGTATGGTGACTATATACATGTACCTGCCCATTAATATAGACACACACATTAATTGTAAGCGAGACCATGAAAATTTTTCTAACTTCAAGCCGTTTCTCTAATAGGTGGTGGATGCATAAAAAAATAAAAAACGGTCATAGTCACTTTCATATATCACACTCGTAGCCTTTCTGGACATCAAGTACCTACCTTTCACGTGCCTGCTTTACATAATTTTCCATCTCTTCCCTGGTCTTCATATTTTCTTCCCCATATATGCTTTTAGTTCACATTAACATCAAAGTTAACTTTCTTTTTACCAATTGCTACGCATCTCTATATTCCCAACGTTTGAAATTCAATCTAAGTCCTATATACTACGACTTGGTTTTATATATATATATATATATATATATATATATATATATATATATATATATATATATATATATATATATATATATAGTGCACTGACAGACAGCAATTGATTTCATGTAATTTATTATATTTCAAGTTTGATTTTGAATAAAATTATTGATTTCTCTCTCTCTCTCTCTCTCTCTCTCTCTCTCTCTCTCTCTCTCTCTCTCTCTCTCTCTACGATAGCAGTTTAGGTTTACTAGTGCAATACGCGTTTATTCTATAATTGAATGAAGTAAACATCACTGTCGAAGGAATGATTAACATTCCATCATACGTCCGTAGATCTATGGCTGTTATTACTATGGTAAATTTCCTTTTATTTTTTTCCTTATCTTTGAATCTGAATCATCTAATCTCTTATCTTTCCTTTCATCCCTCTTTTCATTTCCTTGAAATGAAACACAATGACAATGCTCATCTAATGATACCATCATCCAATTTCCTTTTGCTTTGTTTATCCAAATCAAAAGAATGTGGGGATTTATTCTTTTTACATAAATGATATTTTTCCAAAGACAAAAATGCCGTAGTGTAAGATTTGGAGATACCTGAAGTTAGCATTACAATTTATTATAGTTTGACTCGGCTTAAATTATCTTATAGTATAACTTAAATTTAAAACCATGACACTAAAGTTTCAGCGAATTCATCGAAATTTGCCAAATTGTCAACACTTTAACAAGTGATCGAATGACTATTGTAAAATGGGATAAAATACAATGAAGACCACTGAAATGCCGTATATATACGTAGAACTTCAATAAACTTTATCGAAAAATGGGTGATCAATATGACTGTCAAAAAAAAAAAAAAAAAAAATTGATGCACTGTCCTCTTTTGGAAAAGTCGTCAAAGTTTGATGTTTGCAATTGCTCGTACATGCATTACATAAACATAAAGACTAAAAAAACAAAGACCATGTAAATTTAGTTCAGGGCATTCCCATTTAATGAACTGTCATATTTGAGAGCTTGCCACTAAATATGTATGAACAGCGAATCCAGTAAGACTTTTTTTTTTTTTGAACGCATATGTAAAAAATTTCAATCTTAAACCGGGCAACGTGACTATAATGCTGTTACATGGAAGCTGCAAGATGTGAGGGACAACGTAACCAATTTCATTTAACAAAATTGGCTACTTGGAACATGACCGAATTTCAAAGACTAAAATTTCGAATTACGATTTAAGTTTAAGCGATGATATAACCTTGTTTTTTGTTTCTCTGAAAAGGGAGAGAGAGAGAGAGAGAGAGAGAGAGAGAGAGAGAGAGAGAGAGAGAGAGAGAGAGAGAGAGTTTTGCATACATTATATAATAGTAATCTACATTTGGCATAAGGTAGGGGTCCTGAGGACAGAGCACCTTATCTTGGACCTGGAAGAAGTGTTTTTGCGAACCTTTCATACTTTAAGGAAAATTGTCCTCGAGTTCGTAAATTTATTTCCGAATTTTCGTTTACATCTTTTAAGAAAATGGAACAACATAGAAATATTCGTTCCTACCCTTGATGGAATTAATGGACACACACAAACGCAAATATATATATATATATATATATATATATATATATATATATATATATATATATATATATATATACTGTATATATATATACACACTGTATATATATATATATATATATATATATATATATATATATATATATACTGTATATATATATACACACTGTATATATATATATATATATATATATATATATATATATATATATACTGTATATATAGTTATATATTCATATATGTATGTATATAGATATATTTATATATATAAATATTTATATATAAATATTTGTATATATATATATATATATATATATATGTATATATATATAAATATATATATATATATATATATATATATATATATATATATATATATATATATTACATTATATTTATAATAATAAAACTGATTAAACCTAGAGATTGGCTATTTTTATTACTTATACACATCAGCATATATATTCCCAAATATAAAATATAAATAACCACAACAGAATTGCATTTGGAAATTATATTCATTATCATCCAGAAGTAAAGTATTTTTCTATCCTTACTTTCTGGGCGTTTTCAGTTTGACTCCGGATCTGTACTCTTGATGCTTCTCCCCTTTCCTTCACACTAATTTCATTTGTAGAGTAATAATATAATTATACAGCAAGGACATTAACATATTATCTGTTATACCGGTTACCAAGATGTATTTATCATATGGTAATTCTTTTCTACGAACATTTGCTCACATTTGATTCCCAGATTATTTTGACCTCTTGATTTAATTACATATTTAAAATAACTTTCCATTTATAATATGTATCTACTGAATACTTCTTTCTACATATATTATCATAATGCCTCAGTATTTCTTTAGGGATTTAATTAATTCAGAATGTATATAAGAGTTAACTAAAGATTCAAATCAAGTAACAAGCTGAGTATATATATATATATATATATATATATATATATATATATATATATATATATATATATATATATATATATATGCATGTGTGTGTGTATGCGCGTGTGTGTGTAGAAGCATTTGTGCAGCTGCCTTTCCTAACAGTATCATTACAGTTACTTTAAAGACAAACACATACAAGATACTGTCAATCAAAGAGAGGGGAACAAAACTAAATAGACATAAGATAATGTACAACTTCGCAGTTTCTCAGAAAGACCTTAATGTAGAGTGTGCTGAGGCCATGCCCTTTTTTCCTTAGTTCAGTGGACACATGTAATAATTTACAGCTAGATGGACTGGCGGACAGTACGCTAAGGATGATCCTAGGACCTTGTACATATGAACCGTGTGCTGCACTACTCACATATGGCAAGCACTACATATATAAACATGTGTGTGTTTGTGTAAGTGTATACAATAAGAAGTTCCTTCAAGCTCTGAAGTGAAACGGAGTAGATGTGCATGCTACATGCAATCTGACATTTAGCATCACCTCTGACATTCAGCAGAAAAGTGAAAATACGACGAGTCGCTAAACTACCGGGTTGCGCGAAACGAGATTCTTTGCCAATAATAAGTCAACAGGAATCAACAAATCTATTTATAAAGTGAACATTAAAGTTTAACCTTTTTATTTGGATGAATTAGGTAACAGATGGCACTGCACAGTGGTAAAATACAGTAAAATCGAATGGCGCTTATATTTTACTTGGAGAAAAAATGAATAAGCCTTCTCTTGCTTCGATATACACTCGGCCATCGGCCATGCTATTCTATCTTATTTCTCTTCCTCTTTTTTTTTTCAAGTTTTTATAGTTTATATGTGAAGAATGTAACTTAATGCTGTTACTGTTCTTAAAATATCTTATCTCGATTGTATATTCTTCTCTTCTAGTATATTTATTTCCTTGTTTCCTTTCTTCACAGGGTTGTTTTTCCCAGTTGAGGCCCTTGGTCTTAAACCATCTTGCTTTTCCAACTAGGGTTATAGCCTAGCTTGTAATAATTATAATAATGATAATTTAGTCATTATGATTTTAAAACTTTATAATAATAATAATAATAATAATGATAATAATAATAATAATAATAATAATAATAATAACAATAATAATAATAATAATAATAATAATAATAATAATAATAATAATAATAATAATAATAATAATAATAATGATTTAGTCATTATGATGTTAAAACATTTTAACGGGTAAAACGAAAATATATATACCGACATGAAAAAAAAATACATGTAGTATTAAGAATTATTCTAAAATAACATCAAAACACAAAAAAGGAGAATGTGCACTCGTAAGTTTTTCTGATGCCTTATAATACAAGAATACCGTGTCAGTTTATTTGATGGATCTCAAAATTACTTATCATCCGTTGTTATATTTTAAAGGTGACTTCTATCGACAACTAAACAAAACATTGAAGTACATATCCTATCAGGTATGAAAATGAAAATTAATTATTTTAGCGGTAACAATGACCTGGATCATGAAATTAATTATATATTTATCTATAGTTATAGATCGCTAATTAAACAGAATTTTTCTACATCTTCACGTTTTCTATGAAAGTGGTATAGATGTTTTAAAAATGAAGACATACCTATATTCACTTTTTTTAAATGAGGCGCATTTGCCCTGACTCCCTAGGGTGCCTGCCCTTTAAGCTCGGAAAAGTTTCCTAATAGCTGATTGATTGGACAAAATCATTATTACCAATCAGTCAGTAAGAACATTTTCCGAGCTAAAAGGGCTCCCTTGCAAGTCAGTGCCAATGCACCTCATTAAAAAAAAAAAAAAAATTGATTGCGTTTATCAAACATCTAAGCCGTAGTGGTTTAATGCGGAAACGTGATGGAATAGGAAAACAGAACATCAAAAAAGAAAACTGCGAAACTGGGAATGTTTAGACATAAAATAAAAGTAAGAAGGCATCTAATTAAGGATTTAAAAGCCATACTGCATGTACTGTTATCACTCTTTATAATTAATTTTCACTGTAGACTACAATTATTTGCTAATCTATTAGAGTTAAAAATATTCTTTAGTAGAGGAAAATATATCCATCAGTGATTTATAAGCAATAAATTGTGTATGTGTAAAAAAAATAAGAGTAATAACATTAATATTGCATACATATACATACAGGCATACATGTGGATAATTTTACATAAATGTATTTATGTATGTACTTATGTGCATATATATATATATATATATATATATATATATATATATATAATGTATATATATATATATACATATATATATATATATATATATATATATATATATTGCTTTCTTACCAATGAAGATTTGAAAATGAATGGTAGAACACAAATAGAAGGAATAGAATATAGGATAAATAAAAAAAATAGTTACTGCCCTGACCAAGAACTTCGAAAATACATAAAAAAAATCCATAAATGAAAAGAAAACATTCAAATGAGACCGATAATCTGAATTACTTTTCTCCTAAGACGGGAGAGAGAGAGAGAGAGAGAGAGAGAGAGAGAGAGAGAGAGAGAGAGAGAGAGAGAGAGAGAGAGAGAGAGAATTGTATAAAAATCTATTCTCCTTTCATAAACCATCGGATGACACTGCCTTTCAAACATCAACCCGGAGAACTCAAATGTCGTCTGTCTCATTTCTTTGACACAATTGGATATTATCCACAGAATATTTTCATTCCTTATAAAAAGACTGGAATAACGAACGACGAGAACATGAAATTGAAGTGTTTGGAAAACCTAAATGTTTTCCCTGACATGAACATTCACTTTGTATTTTTCAGTGCAACAAACTTTTTCTTTTTCAACCTGTCTGTCTTCCTCCATGTTTCATCAGTTTCACCTGACGAGAAATTCTACTCTACAAATACTCGGAGTTCGATCCCTTAAAAAAAAAGAACATGAAAAAAAATATCGGTTTTCTAAAAATAGATACGAATAAAATTTAGCCCGAATGAAAGTGTCCTTTACATTCTCTATGGGCTATAAAATTCTCGTATAAGTTTTATCAAACAATATTCTGAGATTCTCGCTCAAGTCTTTTAACCATATTATTCATACCTGAGATCTCATATCAAGAGGAAAAGATATGACTCTTCTAATCGTCTCCTAATATATCATAGATGATGATAACTAAATAGATGAAATATATATAAAGGATCATGCTAGAAATGATGCTCCGGAAAACAGTGAATCCATGTCTATATATATACATATATATATATATATATATATATATATATATATATATATATATATATATATATATATATATACATATATATATATTATCATATATATATATATATATATATTATATTATATCATTATATATATATATATATATATATATATATATATATATATATATATATATAGTTATTGGGTTCATTGTCTGGCCAGACATACTAAATTGGATCCCCTTTCTGGGTACGGATCCTTTTTCTTTGCCTACACATATACCAATTAGTCTGACCTATTCTTTCCACATTCAACTCATGCACCTGACGACACTGAGGTTATCCAAATAATTCCTCTACACTCAAGGGATTAACTATATCACTGTAATTGTTCAGTGGCTACTTTACTCTTGGTAAGAGTAGAGGAGACCCCTTAGCTATGGTAAGCAGCTCTTCTAGGAGAAAGACACTTCAAAAGCAAATCATTGCTTTTTAGTCTTGGATAGTGCCATATCCTATGGTCTTCCTTTGTCTTGGGGTGAGAGTTCTCTTGCTTGAGGGTACACATTGGCACATTATTCTATCTTATTTCTCTTCCTCTTGGTTTTTTGAAGTTTTTATAGTTTATATATGAAATATCTATTTCAATGTTGTTACTGTTCTTAGGATGTTTTATTTTAATTGTTCATTACTTTGTTAGTAATATTTTTTGCGTTCCTAACTGGGATATTTTCTTCGTTGGAGCCCTTGGCCTTATAGTATATGCTTTCTCAACTAGGGTTGTAGATCAGCTTGTAATAATAATAATAATAATAATAATAATAATAATAATAATAATATTATTATTATTATTATTAATAATAATACATCATTAGGTAGGTAAACTCAGGTTTAATGCAAATATAGCTGAAAAGATGATAACACATAAATCATGTACAGAAAAATCTCTAGGACACGAATTATAAATTATTTAATACCATATGAAAGTTATTCGTAAAAAAAATGTTAACCAAGCATTGCTTGTAATGCAGAAAAAAAACACAGAGGGTACCAAAATGTAAAATATAGGAAAAATTATATGAAAATATTTAGTCTGAAATGGAAAAGATACAGAAACTCTTTAGCGGTGTTTACTTTGAATTAATCTCAAAAAATAAAATCATATATATATATATATATATATATATATATATATATATATATATATATATATATATATATGTGTGTGTGTATATATATATATATATATATATATATATATATATATATATATATATGTGTGTGTGTGTGTGTGTGTGTATACAGAGAGAGAGAGAGAGAGAGAGAGAGAGAGAGAGAGAGAGAGAGAGAGAGAGAGAGAGAGAGAGAGAGAGAGAGAGAGAGAGAGAGAGAGAGAGAGAGGAGAAGAAGAAGAAGAATAAGTAGAAAATTTAAATGAAAAAGGCAAAAGAAATAGTAAAAGAGATAAGGCGAGAGAAATCTGAGAGGAAGGTGCAAGGACTGGTCTACTTGATTTATGCTTTAGAGACAAATTATGTCACTTATATGAGATGGTAATCCCGCTTATCTTAATGATACTGATTAATCAATTCAAGTCAGGAAGTATGGGGGGAGGGGGAGATGAAAATTGAAGTCTAAAAATTAAATATTTTTAAATGACGTTAAAAGTTTAAGTTCATGCATTTAAAATTAATTATTTGTTAATAGAGCTACCATTAAACGATAATTTTCTTCCAAGGTCAGTAGGCAATGAAGGAAAAAAAAAGAGCGTAAGTAAAACACCTATAGACGGAATAATCTCACCTTCGTATATAATAATAAAAACGGCTGATATTCAAGTATATAAACTACCTACAAAGTGGATAAAAATAAATGCTTGTTAATCAACCAAGAGATGAAAAAACTCATAGAAATGACTGAACTGTAAAAGGACTAAAGTACATAAACAAATCTCATTCAAAGATTGTTTGCTTTGTACTTGCATGAATCAGAAAATCGCCGTTTGAAATAAAACAAATGTGATTGCGATAGGGTATTGTAGATCAATTCGACAAAAACTTATTGGAAACACCATGTCTTTGTAGCGAGAAGTGTATTGAGTTCGTATATGAAATGTATCGATAAAATTTCTTCAAAATATGCATTTTCTCAACTGACATCCAATATTTCCGATAAAATGAAAGGGATTTGCAGTAGAATAACCATTGTACAATGTCGAATGGTTAAAAACATTTTTAATTACAGTTAACACGTTATAGCCATGAATTTATTTGATATTTCATATGCATGATTGCGCTCCAACTCTCGAAAAAATAAACCTGCTTTTAACTTCAGGAATCAAAAGGAATAGAGATCAAATAACGTTATTGAGTTTTCTAAACGTAATTCATCATTAGAAAGAAGCTGTTATGTTGTTTACGAAAGAAGTGTCAAGAATAGTGCCATAGCCTCTGTACCATGGTCCCCCCCCCCCCCTTTTGGTAGAGTTCTCCAGGTTGAGGGTACACTCGGGAAGCCTTTTCTATCTTATTTCTCTTCCTCTATTTTTTTTTTTTTTTAGTTTTTATAGTCTATATATGGAAGATCTTTTAATGTTGTTACTGTTCTTAAAACATTTCATATTGTTCATTACTTCTCTTGCAGTTTATTTATTTCCTTTCCTCATTGTGCTATTTTTTCCTGTTGGAGCCCTGCTTTTGCAATTAGGGTTGTGGCTTAGCAAGTAATAATGATGATAATAATAAAGACCTTCAAAGTATTGACGGTTGGGAAGGCCAGGTTTAGAGGCCTTTTAGTAGTGAATCCAACGACAACATTAAGGGCAGTTGATCGATACATGCTGCAGTATGTCTTGTTAGCAGCACACCATGGGAGCACGAAGAATAAACTACATTTTTATCTTAGTTTTGCAGCCATTGTCCAGAGTTGTAGCTTAGCTCGTAATAATAATAATAATAATAATAATAATAATAATAATAATAATAATAATAATAATAATAATAATAATAATAATAATAATAATAATAATAATAGTTTTAACAAACTAAATAATTCCACCAATTTTTATAATTTCATAAATTTCAATAATAATAATTTTATTAATTTTAATGATAATAATTTTAGTAATTTTAATAATAATAATAATTTTAGTAATTTTAATCATAAAAAATTTAATAGCTTTGATAATTATCATAATTTTATGACATAAAAATTCCCAAGAATATTCTTTAAAGTCTTCAACTTTCAACTGTCTACTACGACATTCTTCCTCTCACGACAATATTGTACAAAATCAATTTGCCGTCTAGCCAACTTACTTCAGGTACTATTATTCATGACATCCATCTATCTTCAGACCTTTAATATTTTACCTTTAGCCACTCATAACCGTAATGTGAAGCATCTCTTAAAATAGTAAAATATGTGGATGACGAATAAAAAGATAAACATACATACCACTAAGTTCTTTTATATTGTATTTGTAAAAGTGTATACACATTGGAATAGCTGCGCTTGGACAAAAACATATTTAGATATATATGTATTACCGTATATAAATACGAATATATATAAACATGAAATAAATATATATATATATATATATATATATATATATATATATATACAGTATATATATATATATATATATATATATATATATATATATTTATATATATATGTATATATATACATATAAACACACACACATATATATATATATATATATATATATATATATATATATATATTTTTATGTATGTATATAAATAAATAAATAAATATTTATATATATATATATATGCTTATGTAAAGAAAGAGAGAGAGAGAGAGAGAGAGAGAGAGAGAGAGAGAGAGAGAGAGAGAGAGAGAGAGAGAGACTTAATGATCTTACATAGCAAGAGATAACCTGTCAATTCCCTACTCAATTATTTCTCCCATTACCACTACATCAACTGCTAGTCATTTGTTACCGTAATTACAATCATATTCATAATAAAAGACACATTGCGCGGTGTTAATGTTGGCGTCATGATCATAAATAAACCCTACGGAATAGTCCTGCACGTTTCACTTAGTATACGAAGAGTATATTTTTAATTGAAAGCTTTTTCAATAATTGGAGCTACTCATGTAAGTAGAGTTCCAATTTATAGGTAATTGTGATACCATATTCGTCCTATAAATAACAACGAGGTCTAGTCAATTATTAATAAACGTTTGGGAAATTTGTTAACAATTTTGTATTAAAATTATTTTTATGTGTTTGCATTGTCATAAATTTCATGAAAAAGCGATAAAACTTCTATTGATAATCAAAATGGGTAATTATGTAAGTAGGAAACGGGATGAAACTTCTAAAAATAGATAGAAAAAAAATCAATGTTATTAAGGAAGATCCCGTTTATCCATTATGAATACTTTATTCGTAGTTATGAGGTTACGACAAAATATCAATACTACTACTACTAGTACTACTACTACTACTACTACTACTAATAATAATAATAATAATAATAATAATAACAATAATAATAAAAATTATCCGTTTCCATTAAAATAATTGTTGTACAAGAGAATAACTCATCAATGAAGGAAAAACACGAAGACATAGGTTCTAAATATCCTACAACAAACATAATAGTCTCTCTCTCTCTCTCTCTCTCTCTCTCTCTCTCTCTCTCTCTCTCTCTCTCTCTCTCTCTCTCTCTCTCTCTCTCTCTCTCTCAGAAATCGTGAAATATAAATGTCAACATTCAATTCTTGACGCTTTCTGAATGAACATACATTTCTACTGAACTAAATTGCATGATTTTCTTAATTATTTTTTTCTACATCAAACTAGAAGCAAATGCGGCCTTGGAAATGATGGAAATCCTAGAAGAAATAAATATCATTTCATCTTAAAAATGATGATATATAATTACTATATAATATGTTTAATAAAATGAATTACCCATTATTTTCTTACATAAAATAGACAAGACGGTGAATTTTCATTTTTCAATTTTTCCTGCACAACACAACCTAGAATATATGATTACTATATAATCGAATACTTAATAAAATGAATTACCCATTATTTCACTACATAAAACAGACAAGATGGTAATTTTTTTTTTCGCTCAAGCTTTTGAACAGCAAACGTCAGGAGGACAATAAAAACAAAATTTGTAGAGTCAGTTCAGCTATTGGACAGCGTAGATAAGGCGGAATTTAAATACACCATGCTTGACACTCGTCATACAAAAGACAACTGATGGTTAATGGATATAAACTCTGTGTAATAGCATTTTTTATCCACGCAAATGATTTTCCTAAAAAAAAAAAAAAACTAACTACAGTGTAATTCCACCAGGGCAATAGAAAGAATACTTATAATCCAAATCACTAGGAAATGATGTTTTCCCACGATAAACAAAATCACATACTCAATTTACAGGCCAATAAAAAATAAATTATTCTAGGTTAAAACTGACAGACAATCGAAAATTTAAATGGTTAAATTTTTACATATGTTGATAAAAACGACCTTTCACCTTATAGTGTCACCAATATTATTTAATTTGGTAAAAGAAATTCTAACAATTTAAAAAAAAAAAATAAGAACATTCACGGAATGAAATAGATGGAGAGCAATCTGGAATAAAAAAAAAAAATATGAGTTGTGACGAAATAGTATAAAACTGGTCCAAGATGAGAAAATATTCTTAATAAAGTAACCTTTGGAAAAAAACGAAGATTACGTGAGATATGTCAATATGAATATCAAAACGTTTAAACACGAATTAAATTTAGTAATCAATTTGCGTTTAGGGCTATACTTTTGATAACTTGGTATAATGGAAAGCTAAATCCCTTTCTGGAGAATATACAACCTGACTGAATTATGATTTATGTGAATGGGCGGTGCATGAGCTGCGTTAGTGCTGGGAACTTAGAAGAAGTAACCAATTCAACCAATCCATAAACGATAAATTTTTTTCAAGTACCAACATTTGGTAAAGATTTTAAGGGGTTATCGTTTCTGATTTTTTTTTTTATATTAACACTGAAAATCTAATAGTTTCAATTCATATAGAGACATTAATAAACGAAGAAAAAGTTAAGGTGTAACTAACTTTTCTTAGTTAGGTACCAAACCGGTAGAGAAATATAATGGAAAATGTGCATTAACCGTTCATTATGGGTGGAAGTTTGTTATTTCATAGACTGGTAATTAACATCAGCAAATATACATACATATATATATATATATATATATATATATATGTGTGTGTGTGTGTGTGTGTGTGTGTATGTATGTATGTATATATGTGTGTGTGTGTGATTGAGACACATATTCCAATAACAACCCCATCCTTAGCTCAAAAGGATGGTGAGGTTGCTGACACTACAAGAAATTAACGAGTTTGACGGGACTCAAACCCCAGTTCGGCAGGCCCCCAGGTATAGACGTTTCCAATAGGCCACCACAACCTTAATATGAATGAGAAGTTGAGATTTTTCATAATATTCGAGTCCTTGTTTCGTAAAAGCAGTAATTAGTGTAATATGGAACTTAATTAATTTTTTCTTGATTTCAGTGTCGTTGTTCCGTGATCGGGCAAAAGGTTAGGTTGCGGAAATTTCAGGCAAAAGGGGGAATATTATCCCGGATCAGAATTCCTCCCGAGAGAAATCTAGAATGGGGAAGATTTTCCTCTAGGGGAATTTTAGACGGGGATAACACAGATAAGTACAGCTGTCTTGAACAACGTCTAGAGGAATCACTTTCCTTTTAGGAAAAGGAGAAACTAGAAGAATAAGTATGTGTACATATACAGTATATACATACACAAACACACACACACACACACATATATATATATATATATATATATATATATATATATACTGTATATATACTATATATATATAGGAAACAGATATTGAAATTGCACCCAAAAAATAAGTATGCAAGAAAATACGCATACTGTACAAACAAGCTCAGTTACCTAAGAATCTTTGGATGACAAATACATTATTGGGGAGGAAAACGGGTTTAAAATAAGCAAGATCTCTTGCTTATTTATTCTATAAATGTGAAACCTCCACAACTATTTACGATAATAAGTTTGGAGTTTATATATATATGTATATGTATATATATATATATATATATATATATATATATATATATATATATATATATATATATATATACGTATATATATATATATATACGTATATATATATATATATATATATATATATATATATATATATATATATATATTATGCAAATACTATGCCCCATTGTGTATGAATCAAAACGAACCATTTATTGGAAGAGAAGTATAAATAGATTCAATATCATAGGTTGTATCTGGTTTTCTAGGCCACAGGAAACGCTCTATAATCGTAAGGCTTCCGTTATGCAATACTTTTCTTTTGCTGATAGAGAGTCTTTTAAATCTCCTCTCATATTCAGAAGAGAAAGAAGCAATAGTTCCTTTCATCATAATACTGCCAGAAATTCTATATATATATATATATATATATATATATATATATATATATATATATATATATACATACATATATAATAATAATAATAATAATAATAATAATAATAATAATAATAATAATAATAACAAATGCATTGCTTCTACTCCATTATTATTATTATTATTATTATTATTATTATTATTATTATCATTATTATTATTATTATCATTATTATTATCATTATCAATATTATTATTATTATTAAGTAAGCTATAACACTAGTTGGAAAAACAGGATTCCATAAGGCAAAGTGCTCCAACGGGGAAAAATAGCACAAAGAGGGAAGGAAATAAGGAAACAAATAATTTACAAGAGAAGTAATGAACAATTTAAAAAAAAAATCACAAGAACAATTAGAATGTAAGTAATGAAAGCCTCATGTCTGAGGTCAAGTCAGTCTTCACCGTGGCCGCTGGCCAGTGTGGATTGGTGATGGTGGGAGATTTTTCTTTCATCGCTAACAGAAAACCCACGAGGTCACGTTTTTAATTTGTGAGTTAGCCTCAAAATACTTTTTTTTTTGGGGGGGGGGGGGGTAGGGGGGGAATTTGTAATTCTGGTATATATCATCCTCCATGAAAAAAAAAAAACCACAAACGGTTTTAAAATATCAATATAAAAACTTCAGGTCTGTTATGTTTAAAATCTTGCAGAGCATAATAATGGCGTACGACCAAATTGTTTTGATTGGGAAAAAAGAGAGTTCAGTTATAATTCACTATGTAACACATTCGCCATTTTCGCAATAATTCGCATGATGTTAAGCTCACACCCTATTTATATTTCACCATTGTTTCAACAGATAATAAAAGGAACATTTCATGGGGTTTAAATATAGAATGTTTTATCTAAACTGATGACATCTGTGGGCTGATTTGATGATTTCTGGCATCCTGACATCTAAGGTCATTGACGCCGAACCTGTGGGCATTATCTTGTTTTCGCAACATATCTGATGTATATCTATTATCAAGTGAATAACGCAATTGCTAACGCCAAGAATATAACTAGCAAGCTGATTAACGAACAAAACAACTAATTTGTGGTTTATTTCTTTCAACTTTCGACCTTATGAAATTAATATCTTATGTAAAACAACCAACTTTAAAAGAAATACTTCAATCCAAACAACATATTTGCATGAGTAGAACTATTTACTTAATGGAAAAAAGTTATTTAATACTTCAAATCCCACACTGTTTGATTGAAGTATTTGAAAAACTTTATTTAAAACTTAAAACCCCATACTGTTTGATTCAAGTATTTAAAAAAAAAAAAAAAACGCTATTTAAAACTTAAAATCCCATACTGTTTAATCAAATTATGTCAAAAGCGTTATTCAAAACTTAAAACTCTACCCTGTTTGATTGAAGTGTTTCACAAAACGTTATTTAAAACTCAAAACCACATACTGTTAGATTGAAGTATTTCATATAACGTTATTTAAAATCCCATACTTTAGATTGAAGTATTACATAAAACGTAATTTAAAACACGGAATCCCATACTGTTTGATTGAAACATCTCCAGTCAATATAAAAAAAAAAAAAAAAAAAAAAAAAACGCAATCAAAGGAAGATCATAAAATATTTCGAGCAACGTTAAATGTAAAGTATTCAAGTGAATGAAGCTTTCAAGAGAGACATCATTTTAATTTTTTTCTAAAAGAGCTTACTAAGGTAGAGTATATAGAACTTCCCTGTTTCCGAAATATTTTCAAGCCATCATATCCTATCTTATGAAAATCCTTGTAATAGTTTTCAATAAACCTAGTCTTTTCGTTTTCGTTTATATATAAAACTTCATTTAAAGGAAAATTTCCCCTAATTTTTTTTTTTTTTATGAAAACTTAAACATTTGAACTGACTTGAAAGGCAGTTTTCGAACTATTTTCATAACTTTTGACATGTACAGTACTTCATGCTATTCCAGGTTTACCTTCTTATGTTATTTTTAACTCTGAGGTTAATGCTGAAAAAGGTCTAAATTTTGTTTCTTTATCCTCCAATTTCCCATAAAAATAACTTTTCTCTAAAGAATCGATCGATTGTAATGGATTTCCATCATCAAAAATCTTAAATTTCATTATAACTGGATGATGATGATGATGATGATGATGATGATATTCATTATTATAATAAATAACTGACGAAAATAAAAGTGATGATGATGATGATGATGATGATGATATTCATTATTATAATAAACAACTGACGAAAATAAAAGTTTAGAATTTTCCTCTTCCGTGAAAAATTAAAATACCTTGAAAAAAAAAAAACAGATTAATTCTATTACTTCAATCTTAAAAAATTACTTATAATCGTTAAAAAAAAGAGAAACATATTTTTGAGAAACCAGATCAGGCTGCCACAGAGCCTAATGAAAGCAGATTAAAATAATTGGCATTTTATAAAGATTTTCTTATTACAGAATCAATGCTTGAATATTATGGCTTCTTTCATACCTGCAAACTCAGATATATGTTATTCTCTTTGACAAATACTATGCAATATACTAGACCATAGTGTGCTTGAGTAAAAATGATTAACTAGTGAAGGCGACCAGTCATAAATGACGGTTAAATATTTAGATATGCATATACACACACAGGCAATCCCCTCTCCCCAGGGTATGACTACTCCCTCTTCACTCTGAGTGACGGGGAGAGCTCAGCGTGACCGAAAAGATATATATATATATATATATATATATATATATATATATATATATATATATATATATATATACATATATATACTGTATATATATACATATATATATATATATATATATATATATATATATATATATGTATATATGTATATATAAAATATATATATGCAGATATATATATAATATATATAATGTATATATATTCATACATACATATATATATATATATATATATATATATATATATATATATATATACAATATATACACATATATACCCAGATACATTATTATATAGGGCGGAAACTAGTCCATAGTGT
>NC_090732.1:168481137-168483637 GCF_036898095.1 Palaemon carinicauda | reverse complement strand
AGAGAGAGAGAGAGAGAGAGAGAGTGTGTGTGTGTGTGTGTTTATGAATTAGTCTAATGGTAATATTTATTCATTCATTCATAAATTTTTATTTTTATCTCGATTACTTGAATACTTGCACAACCACACCATAATTCAAACTCAAAAATTACTGATTTTTCACGCACACTTCAAATGTTATATGTAATCTTCTCGAGAAACTTTTCTTTAAAGACATTCTTTCTTTCTTTATCAAGTTTGATATTTCATCTCATTGAAAACTTCTGAAACCAATGTTCTTTATAGATTAAGAAATACGCTTCGAGCAAACTGACCATAATCTCATAGAAAGGAAACGTGTTGGTGACGATCTTAATATGGCACTAATTTTTTTTTTTATTTTTTTTTTGGGGGGGGGGGGCCGAAATTTGAAATTTTCTTATGTGACGTTTCAAGTTCAGTAAAGCCTAGAGTATAGAAAAATAGAAAGTTTGATCACGATATCATTTATATAAAATGCAGGCCATAACAAATACAGAGGACATCCTCATGATAAAAAAAGGATTAAGACCTACAAGAAATTTATGAAAGTTATTACTTCACAAATAAAAAGCCAAACAGGTCATTTTATAGTTGGAAAAAAAAAAATATGGAGATTGTTTGGTCTGGGTGTGAATATTAATTTCTATAACATCAGATTTTGTAGTTGTAAAAACAACAAAGACATTTAAAAGGGACGATATAAGACTAGGAATAAAATTGTCTATGTAAGCAAAAAATCACTTACTTTACGTGCACGCTAAACAAAGTACATTCCGAAAAGAGTCGAAAAGATTTTGTTCCCTGTGTAACTATGAATATCGAGAACTAAACTTTACTAGATAAATACGTAAAAGTGAATTTTGAATTCATGAAAACAATTAGGTTTTATTTCTATACCATCGAAAAATATAATTAGTATCATATCAGTTTAATTCTGGAAGGGTGGTATCAAAATTAGAAGCTTTTACCACAACATACGAAAGTAATCCCTTTTTTACCATTCAAAAAAGAAAATTTCACTGAACTGCTACTAATAACGGAAATATATAATTTTTCACGACAAAAGAACAAAACATTAACAACGTAAAAACAAGGAAAATCCGGATAAAACAATATTTCGAGGTACACTCGTTACGAAAGTTAATGTTACAGTACAATATAGTTCCTTGACATTAAAAGAGACTTTTGAAAGCTAGCTAGCATTTATTTCTTGTTGCAATCTGTCAAAAAAACAGACATCAAGACAGGGGTCGCTTCTTAGTACCGGGAATTACTGACTTTATTTAATATGATCTTTAAACATTTTTTCTGAAGTTGTTAATCGCCTCATTTATGTTACCCAAATTCTTTTTTATATATCACACTCTAATGCCTTTTCCAAATGTTCTATCTCAACGTATCTCGCCTCTGGATTTGTTAATAAGACATCTCCTTCCGTCTTATTTTCCTAAACCTCTAAACTTTCAACCATCAAACATTCTGCTTGACTAACTTGTCTTTATTTCATGAGCTTGACACTTTCATCCCCATGTCAACAAAGACACACCTTATCTATTGAACGGGAAGTAAGACGCCACTTCCTACTGCTCTGATATTTAATCTATTGATAATTCATTGAATTTTCTAGTAAATCTTTATTTGTGTAGGATACTAAAAGACCCTTACAAACTATGATATAATTCCTGTTATATACACACTTCCTCATGAGTAAACAAGTCAAATATATATATATATATATATATATATATATATATATATATATATATATATATATACACATATGTATATATATATATATATATATATATATAAACACTCATGCATATATATATATATATATATATATATATATATATATATATATATATATATATACATACATATTCTCCCTGAAAAGACTTTGGTGACTAAATGGTACAGCCTTCCGGCTTTTCCAAAAAAAAAAACCCATGTTCATAGTTGTTAGAGCCACGCCCTTTTCTTGGTACCCACTTTCAGCAAAATGGACAGGTGGGAGTTAAGCCTGATAATATTCACAATTCTAACAGACAAGGGATATGAGTGTCGAGGTCACCACATTTTCACGTGAAATCTATATATATATGTGTGTGTATATACATAATATTTATTCATATATATATACATATATATATATATATATATATATATATATATATATATATGATGTATGTATATATATACATGTATGTGTCACAAAACAGTTTGGAACAAACTTTATTGCTCCCCATTTGACATATTTCTCAAGGCTCCAATTGAAATTAGGAGCTGTCGTTATAATAAAAATGTCATCTAACACATTTCAATTTTTTTCAGACGTTGCAAATATAATTGAAAATATCATTAAAAAAATCAAATTGAATTAAGAATCTATGAAACCAGCACCATAAATGCCATTTATAAAGTTTTAATAGATTATTGGTTGCTATCGATGTAATTCTTAAAAATATGAGTAACCATT
>NC_090732.1:168451137-168476137 GCF_036898095.1 Palaemon carinicauda | reverse complement strand
CAGATGTCATGAAATGCTTCTTGAGGGTATTGTTGCCAAGTCCACATTTGATAAGTCTCATTTCAGTTTATTTATTGGTGATCTATTTTAATCCTGTTACTGATCTTGGAATATTTTATAATAAATGTTTCTCACTTTTCTTGTAGTTTATTTATTTCTTTTCCTCATTGGGCTATTTTTTCCGCTTAGAGCCCTTGGGCTTATACTTATCTTGTAGTTCAATATTTCCTTTCCTCACTGGGTAATTTTTTTCCTGTTGGAGCTCTAGGGCTTATAATATGCTGCTTTCCCAACTAAGGTTGTGGCTTAGACAATAATAATAATAATAATAATAATAATAATAATAATAATAATAATAATAATAATAGGAAAGGAGATACTATCAGAGTCCGAGGTATTTTTCGTGCTGATATTCATCACAATGATATGGTATTCTTTAATAACTTTTAGAAAAGTATACACCCATACGCATCAGTATTTACTGAATATCTTTATTATTCACAAATTATCTTCGTATACATGAAATCCAAATTTTCTATTACTAAAATGACCAGATTTCGTCAAGCACCGTAAAAAAAAAAAAAAAAAAAAAAAAACTAATAGCATGGATATGAGTTTAGGTAACTGACCTTTAGTGAGGTCATTAGTGAAGAATATTTGGGGGATTCATGGGTTTTTTAATTTAGACTATTATAGTCTTTTGTTACTTATTCTTTATATTTATCTCCACCTTGGATACAACAGCAATAATATGTCTAAATTCACGTATACACATTATTTTCAAAGGTATTTTGTTCCATTCTATTCTAAATTCTTTATTACTTTTGTTAACTGATTGACTGATTGATTTTGGGTTGTCTGCCATCCTGACATCGAAGGTCATTGACGCAGATATCATTTGATATAATATAAATCATAAAATGAAATTCAATTTAAAACTATAAAAGCAAACAGGTCAGTGTTAAAGTTAAAATATCTCAAAATGTAATATTAACTCATTTTGCAAGTCCGTGAATGCAAATAGAACTAATGTTTATAAGGGAACGTGGAAATCCACTGAAATGTGTATGTGTATATTACAGTATGTGCTGTGGCAGTAATTGTGGTCGGTGGAAGTCACTGTGTGGCGAGGAGGAGGAGGAGGTCGTTGCTCTGTGCCATCATCCTCATCTTCATCCACTACGTCAGTTAGTCTCGCCATGTGGCTCTCATCATTCTCTACCGCCTCCTCATCTTCTTATTCTCAGTCAGCCTTCCACTACGTAGCTCAAAAACCCCAAACAATTTGATAGTTTCGCTGAGGAATAACAGCGATTCTTTATAAATCCCAGAACAAAACCTATTATCTGGACTGAGAGACACTACCGAAAGTCTCATTTTGATCCCAACTGAAATACTGAAACGTATACTCGACCAAATTGACCGCCAACTGAGAAGGGGAGCTGGAGTTACAGCACCACGAGTAGAGTGAGTCACTCACACCAGATGCCAGTTCTTCCACCACTCCCTCTATTCCCCCCCTACCCCCCTTCGGCCTCCACCTCACCCTCACCCCAATCTCCCTTTCTCTCCCTCCCGGCATTCAAAGCTCCTCCCCAGAACACAATCATCAAACCGTGTTCGTGTTCCCCAACCAACCGAACTACCGTCTACCAGGCTCTGTGCTCTTCCCCAGCAGGTCGACTTATACCATCCACCTACTTTACAATTATGCTTGAAAGCTCTTGGTCCTCTGTCAATACCAAAACACGTTTATAATCGTTACGTTGTACGCCATATTGGCACTACATCTACCGCCTTTTCCTTTACGAAACATAGTAAGAGCGCTGATGGAGTCAAACGTCATCATACCATACACGGGAAATCATCACCCATTTCTTTATTAGAGTATTTGTTAGGTTTGGAAACTCTTGCCCTGAGATATCATGAGAGCCATCACTGACTGTTGTTCGCTGTTGCAATCAATATCACTCCTCGGTTTCAACCGTCGTAAAAAGATAATTTTGGCACATTGCATAACCGCTGACAAGAATAGAAGAAAAATACCTATCTCGGCGCATGAGTGGGCTTTGAATAGCGACAAAGCCTTGCAGCCTCCTGAAAGCAACAAAAGCCGATGGTTGCTGGGCAGTAAATAAGGACAAGGAGAACCGAGTAGAAAGAAAAACAATTAGAATTAAATATGTATGTACCATCAAACATTCCGATCTACTAGAAATGACGCTGATTTTCCCAGTCATGTAGTTGGATTTTACTCGGATCAAAGGCTGTGTTGCCCTACATAGCGTGATACTCGATTGCAGTAAAGCAACAAATATGGCGCTCGGTGTTGGTTGGAGGAGCGGCAGCAACGTGGGGGTATTGAGGTCGCGACCAGCCTTCGCCGCTTACATCTGCGCAGTAGAACCGAACCGAAAGGACAAAGACACTCTCTGATAAAGGTGCTGCCGATTGGAAAATGAAAAGGAGATCTATTGGAGGAAATGAACACGCCATTGTCGAATAACATATAAGATACGGTAGATTCTGATAGAAGACAAAGTATCGGCTACACTTAAAGCGTGGGCAAGTGGAGAGGCAAGAAGACTGCCAGTGGGGGACAAAAAAGAAATTTGAGAGAGAGAGAGAGAGAGAGAGAGAGAGAGAGAGAGAGAGAGAGAGAGAGAGAGAGAGAGAAAGAGAGAGAGATTAAAATAGACCGGGTAAATCCATTATCATTATAATTCTGAAGGACAGTCTATTGTTTCTGTTGAAGGTTATAGCGATGAGAATTCTGTCAACACGAGTAATAACATCATTTAGTAAAACGTAAAAGAAATGAGAATTGTATGAATTCCAAGAATGATCATTTCGGTTTTAAGAGCAAGCAAACCATTGCAACTGAGCTGACTGTAGGTGTTTGTGTAATTTGTGTAACCTCAAGTGAGAGAGAGAGAGAGAGAGAGAGAGAGAGAGAGAGAGAGAGAGAGAGAGAGAGAGAGAGCTTCATTTGCGAAGATATCGGTTATTCATGGCATGAAAACCGAAGTACTTGAATCGTAAACGTCTCTTGAATGTTCTTACATTGATACACCAAACTACATCGAACCTGTTTGTGATAATTCACTACGTAAAACATAACAGAGAATTATTAAAATGAAAGTATTTACTCAGCCGTCATGAACAAAATGGGATAGCTAATCCCATAACTAAAAAGAGGTTTGACCTCACAAGAAAATGACATGTAACTTCCATTGAGTGAAACCAACTGACAGAATAGCAAACTTCGAAGGACAAAGGAAAAAGAGAGGACGAGAGACAGGAATGTCTGCAATGCTAACCAGCGGATATGACATCACGATCCACCTGGCCTTGCCAAAGAATACTTCTAAAGATAGGAGAATTCGACTCTTTTGAGTTCCATTTGTCCAATGTTAACTCTTCGTTGAGGAAGATTAAGAGGTTTCGTGTAATTGTCCCATGAAATAAAAAGCCAGTTTCGGGTAACTGTCCCAGGATATAAAAAGTAATAGTTTCAGTGAGAGTTCGTAAAAAAAACATGAATCAAAAGACCTCGTATCTTCAGCACTCACTTATATAAGAAAATGTTATTAATTTTCATTCGATTTAAAGACTTTATTTTAAAGAAGTAATGCAATTAAAGTTTTATTTGGCCTTGAAATGCAATGATTAGAAATCTTACGCACGAAGGAAAAAAGTAAAAAAAGAAGCGCTTTATGTCTGCGTTTTCTTAACCAGTTTTTAAATAAATCGGTTCCTATAGACCATCTTTCCAAGCATTCCCGAAGTCTTTTCCCAGGTTTCACTTTATATTAGACAGGAAGAACACAGCGGAAATGAAATGGCAAAAGGAAAGGCCTTTATGTCCTTCCTTTGTTAACCGGATGCTTTGAAGGTTAATTAGGATACAACGATAATAGATTTGCCTGTGACCTTATCAGGAACTCCGAACTCTGAACTTCAATAATCCACTCATTGCCTGCTTGAAATTACAAAAGGAATATTTTATATGACGTGATCTTCCCAAGAAGAACAAGGAACGTTGCTGTCCCGAGCTGGAATTATAAAAAAGTGGTGCGATTGGTTTTACAGGTTGAAATGGTACCAGATGGTATGAGTATGAGGATACGGTTTATTAATTTGTATCAAATAGCACTGAATGGCCTTGATGCCCCAGTGCTTGCCTTGGAACCTAAGTTTTAGAATCGTATCCTATCCTGAGCTGGAATTTCAACTTTCATCTCTCCTCTGAAATAAAGGTAAAATTCCACTTCAAAACTTTCATATATTTGTAAGACACTGATGCGCTATCTAACACTCCATCACGAGAATAATGGCTTATGCCCTTACAGATCTCATTAAAAATCATTTATATCTCTTTATGAATACCTGAGTGATAGGCAGAACCTGAGAGGCAGAATTAAATCATCCTCTAACACGTTCAACATTTTGAAAAATGCTTATAAAGAAAATTACTTTAAAGTTCGATGCTTAAATAGGTATGCCTCCAACGTTATTTTGATCCATCACTTTACATACTTGTTTACGTATATGCAGAAGTGATAAGAGCTGTTGTATCTAAATCAAAATTTTCACTTAAAAAAAACTATTAAAAAAATTAACAAAATCAGAGCCATGGAGTATGTTTGAACGGCACATTTTCAACTGTCCCTCTTTTGACGTGTAGATCAACATGAGTTTTTTTTTTTTTTTACTTTAGTTATTTATCTATCAAATATTGTTATTTACATTACTTATTGTACTTTATCTTTTCTTGTGTTTTCATTATTTTTTTTTCATTGGGTTACTTTCCCTATTTCGACTCTAGGGTTTGCAGTGTTCTGATTTTACCACTGATTTCACAGCTTGTCTAATAATAATAATAATAATAATAATAATAATAATAATAATAATAATAATAATAATAATAATAATAATAATAATCCTGTAGAAATTAACTAGAAGGGGAAATGTCCCTACGAATAATAAGAAAAATAAACCTCACAAATTAATTTCTGAAAAACAAATTCAATTAAAAAGTATCATAAGATTAAGCTACCTATATATATGCATGCACACATGGCGCTCAAGATGGAAAAGATAGTAATCGTTTCTTTTATTCTTTTGCTTATAGCTGTTTCATCGGGGCTCCCTCAATCGTTTAGAAAGACTGCAATCTAATTAATAGGACAGTAGAGTTAAAAATGTTATTGACCCATAGAGATTAGGCTAAGCTTCCAAAAAGTTTTAGAGGACCTTCTTCGACTTCATTGCGATTCTCACGGACTTGCAAAGTAGTGACTATCTTTTGGAGGGAGAAAATAGTCTAAAACATTTGGGTATTCAATGTGGGCTGTTACAGTGGAATACACACCTCTTCTTCTTTCATAAAGCATAGCCATCCTTGTGGTGAATAGTTTCTTTATCTCTTGAGATAATTTAGAGTCGGTCCCTTTTCATGTACACCCCAAAAATTTTGATTGTTGGTATTATAGTTGTAGGGTGATGATCAAGCACAAATTAGTTTATATCTTGAGACCTGCATGATTCTTCCGAACATTTAAATTTATAAACAAGTCTGGCCTTATATCTCTTGTGATCCTTGGAGATGGACCTGTTTCACATCCCGAGGGCAGCTACGAAATTGGGGCTAATAAAAATTCTTGGCAGGTCTATCCCATAATGCATCCCTATACTCTTAGTAATGATACTCCTAATAACATTTACTATTCTGTCCGTAGGCCACACTGTACAAAATTTTAGGATAAATTGCTATTGTGTTACCGATTCTTTCACTGGTGTTCCGGACTCATTCATGCAGCTCTGCATTTCATTCAGTTCTCCAGCATCTTTAGTAAAAACAAACTAAAAAGTTACATCCTCTGCAGAAACGCTACAAATGTTGGACACTGTCTATAAGAGAAGAGTGGCCAGGTTCATAAAAAAAAAAAGGTATGACATCAGTGACTAAATCGCAGAGGACTTCTGTCACTAAATACCTGAAATCTGTCAACAGAGAACTGGAATAAACTGGAATATGTGAGGTCATTCTTGACAAACATCAGATACCCGGCCATAAGGCAGAGGACACCATAAGAATAAAAGAGTAGTTCAACACACACACGCCTGGAATACCAGAGTAAAAACGTTGGCATTATACTGTACGAAAAAATTAACTGGGACAGACTACATAGAATGCAGATATCTTTCAGAGTATGATCAACAGGCCATTAACAATTGAAGGTGCCCTATAAAAGAAAAACAGTACCCCACTGAAGGGACCAAAGGAAGTGAGGACCATCAAAGTTTACGTATTTAAATACTATGAAGAGACAAGCAAGACTCTTAACATGGGGTATCCTGGGATCAAGATTAGAGCTTTAAGGATATCACCTCAAAAGCATCACAGCAATGAAGTTAGGAAAAAAACATGATTACACATACTAGATATCATAAATAAATTCCTTAAATGACCTTATAAAAGGCAAAGAAATTATTCACGGAGAGGATGCCTATATGTGATTTCTGATTACATCACTCTACATCTGTTGGAATTGAACACACTTGTATATTCTGAATAAAATCTCTCCTCAGGCTGAGGAGTATTTTACTGAAAGGCATTTGGAAATCTTAACTAGAGCTCCTGCAAGCTTAATGATAGATTATCTCCAATCTGCATAAATCAATATAATTTGTATTTTAAATATTCATTTATTCGTCGTTTTAATTTTGAGTTTTTGGCTGTACAGGCATTTATTGAAGAATGAAAGTGGCCCGCATTATAATCACGAGTCAATAGTTGTAATGCTGTCTGCAAAATATTACAAGTGGAGTAAATTCGCACCAATATTTGTCTTGCTACAGAGTATTAGTTTTAAAGACAGGAAACGTGTTAGCAAATTTGAGGTGTTGTATTCAAATAATAGTCAACGCAGATACACCAGGATTAACAAAAACTCCAGTTGAAAAATACTGTAAAATATTTTATATATATATATATATATATATATATATATATATATATATATATATATATATATATAAAATACTTTAATTCATGAATACATATACATACACAGACAGGTTTTAATATGAAGGAACCACTGAAGGCTGTGGAAGACAGGGTTAAAAATGGGATCAACGAGCTGCTAATGATCCTTCTGTGTAGGTGTGTGTACCAACTAACGTTGTGGAGGCTGTATTGTACACGGTTCATGATTTGGCAGTGAAGAGATGAATTTGGCAACTTAGAAATAATCTCTCAATGGACTGATTATTACATGTCTTAAAAGCTTCAAATTATTACGGTGATATGATTAGTAATATTAATGTTTATATGTCCCATCATCATTGCTCAATAGTATCTGTATCAATAACGTAAGTAAAATGTTATTTTTAATGAAACTACTATACCGATCTCATGCGGTTTACTTTTATTGCAGTGCGAGAAAAAATCTATTACGATTAAGAAATCTAGAAATTTCTAAAAGGAAAAATCATGCTCACGTGGAGTTTACAAAGAGCACGTCATTCGAGATGAAACTCGATTCTAAAATTGTTATATCTTTGTAAATAGAGGTTTCTTTGTGAAAGTGTTTTTATCAAGTGAATAGGAATATCTCTGCTTACATCCTATATGATTTTGTAAACAAAGTTCTTTATTTACAAAGTAAATGAAAGTATTTCGGGAACGAGGATTTGTGATGTATCATGTGACAAAGCCATATAATACATACCACAGGGGGGGGGGGGGTTACATATAAGGTAGGTTTTGCATCCTAGAAGCCAACTTCTCTAGATGATTGGAAGTTAACTTCCTTTGAAATGCTGGTACTTAAAACGTTGTTTCCCTTTGGCTACTGATACATATGTTCTCTCATACGTCTCTCCTCTGGATAAAAAACTTTATTGTATTTGATTTGCTCTAGTGCTAATATAACTGTCTAAATCTAGTACCTATTTTTGTGTTTAAATTTCTTAAGTGTTAATATAATTGTCTAAGTCTAGTACCATTTTTGAATTTGAATAGCTTTAACGAAACGAGGTGTTAAGAACTCTGTATGATCACTGCTTTGTCACTCTGTTTAATTACTAAGCATAAACTTTTATGTAACCTGTTGTTAACGGAGTTAAGATGTTTATTAATCTGTTGATCGAAACCAATTGTATAATTTGAATCCTTGCTCTACCTGTAGTAACACATAAGCGTCCTTTGTATTTCCTTAATTGAATATAGTTCTCAGAAAATTTCTAATGATTCAGCACAGGCGAGTGTGGATCGAGATGTAAAATTGTTATTATGCAAAATAGGTAAAGTGAATCATGCTTATACCACTTTATTGCAATCGGTGTTATTTTTGTAAAAAAAAAAATGTATACTCTCTTTGAAAATGTAATAAACTTTGATTTTTAAAGGCATCTGTATTTTGCCTTTTTTTCTATAACTCAGTTACCACCTCAATTGTGGTCATTATAAGGCCTACTCTTAAAACCTATTTAAGTCGTAGTCCTCAAAGAACTCAAAGTTAGAACATTTCAGTTAATTGGTTAATTGGTTGTTCGATTTTCAAAATTTTAAAACCTAGGGATTGAAAGGGTTAGATGAGTTGCATGAAAAAGCTCTAATTAAGGGGTAATTGAATATCTTACACCCTACATTAATAATTTGTGCTATACTAAGGTTCATCCTCATCCCTCTGAATTTGTGCCATACACAAATTTTAGTTAAATCACAGCTATATCAAGAGATCAACGTTAAGTGACATAAGCAGCTGGGTTCTTTTGAAGACAAAAATTTAATATGTAAATAGCAATATGCAGAGGAATATCAGATAATATTCCTCAAGTCACTATATATAAATACACACACACACATATATATATATATATGTATATATATATATATATATATATATATATATACATATACATACATATATATACATATATATATACATATACATACATACATACATATATACATATATATATATATATATATATATATATATATATATATATATATATATATATACTTTTAAATTTATATTTCCATGACGATTTCTACCGATTTATTTTGCAAATCCGAATAAGTAATGAAGTGAACAGTTTCTCCTTAAACAAAACTAGCTTCGATCCCAACGGACGAAAGAATCTCAGCTATGCATAATGATTTTAATATAGCAGCAGCGTAGACTTGAAATCAGTTAACGTTAATAAACTCAATCTTATACAGGGTAAAACGTAAAATATGATCTAAAAAGAAATGTTGAAATTGATTATTAAAGTGCTCTCCTTCCTTAATTTTTCTCCCATCCATTTTACAAATGTTCCTCACATCGCAAAAAGTGTTACGATAACCAAGTAATTAAACAATAACTACATTCATCCGGTGGAATTAACTGAAAGATAATGAAATTATCACGGATTACTTGAAGTCGCAGGAACAAATGGACACTAATTACAGACGAGGTCACGGGGATAGTTTTAATGTGGAATAGAATTTTCAGATTAAGTACAATATTTTGACTGACCCCAAATTGAATAAAATAATATCAAAAATCCTTTAAAAATTACAATAAAGAAGAAGAATCCTTAATAAATTAAAAAAATTTATTTGTATCAGACTTAGATCCAGATCATTTGACAAATCTGATTACTGTTATTATCATCATTGCTCGCTAAGCTATAACCCTAGTTGGAATAGTAGGATGTTATAAGGCAAAGTGCTCCAACAGGGAAAGTAGTCAAGTGAGGAAAGGAAATAAGGAGACTCCAACACGGAAACTAGACCAGCAAAGAAACGAAATAACTATAAATGAGAAGCAATGAATATACGATAAAATACATCAAAATCAGTAACAATTTTAAAATAGATCTGTCTCATATAAACTATGAAGAGAGACTTGTGCTAACCAGTTCAAAATAATGTTTGCACCAAGATTGGACATCTAAAATCCTACTGATTAAACTGCAATATTGCAAAGATAATTCCACAATCTGTTTACAGCTGGAAGGAAACTTCTAGAATTCTGTGTACTGTTGAGCCTTATGATGGAGAAGGCAAGATTGTTAGTATTGACTGCCCACCTACTACTACGTAGTGGATTGAACAGTCTTGCAAGATCTGAATGCAAAGAATTGTAAGACTTATGAAAAATCTTAGGTAACATACATAGAGAAGTAACTGAACGACGGTGCTAGAGATTAATGTGTAGATAAGGAAAAAGATATTTAATAGACCGGAGGTTTCTATCGAACAAATTAAGATGAAAGTCAGCTGTTGGAGAAGAGACTAGAGAACGATACTCGAAAAAAACGTTTGTATGAAATGATTAAAACATGTCTCCAGGATAAATTGAACACTTTCTCAATAATCCAATTTTTTTTGTAAGAATACTCTAGATATAGCAAAAGAAATTTTAAAGCTACATGCAGAAACTGCATATTTTCAATAAAAATTTCACCCCGATGAAAAACTATTTTTGTCGATTTTTCTTAATACCAAAAATCAACACTCCAAATTATTCTGATAATAGATTACTTTAGACTCAAAATCATCTTTTTAATTCACCCTGAAGGCCAATAGTTGTGATGGAAATTTCTTCGGCTACCCCGATTAGTTGGTGACCATTTACTATTAATGGCTGTGGTCTGTAGTTTTATGGTTAACTAACCAATATCTAATAAATCTAAACCTAAAATGTTTGATTGTCTTCCACAACAAAGATATTCAGTTTTATCACTGTTTACACTCGAGCTTTTAGTTAAATAATCAACTCGTCCCTTTCCCAGGTGTGTACGAGTATAACTCTAAAACGACAAATAAGTAAGCATTCATGAAGTAACATGTGACCTAAAAGCTTATTTCATGATATATGTTTTTTTATATCATCCAGTGAATTATAATACCATTTATGAGACGGAGAAATAAAGGGTCATCGCTGACTTATTCTAGAATAGTTTTCAATGAGAAGGAAAATGATATAAGCAAACAGAGCAAATATACATCTTGAACATAAAAAAAAAAAAGAAAGAAAAGGACTGAGGAGCGATATCACTTGAATTACAAAAGAGGAAAACTGAATATCAAAGTTTTGTTATAAAATTTGCTAGAATCAGAACAGTGAAATACCAAGAAATGGTAATTCAATTCACATCCAGATTATTGCAACGAAAGAAAAGATATGACAGATATGGCAAGATTTATAAACAGAACTTCACAAATAAACACGAAAGTGGAAAAAATGGTTCGCCACAACTTCATCCTCTTCTATACCACATTTAAATTTTTTTCCAGACTACCTGGCGCTTTCGGCACTTGCAATTTTACCTTTTTAAGATTACGACTTTTCAATATTCTTCTCTAACACATTCATGACTGGTTTTCTTTTAGGATAAGGTAATTATTTTGTTTTACCTTAACATAAACACTATCGATATTAGTATCTGAGAATCAAAGTTATAAATACCTTCATGTCCTTAAAAAGGGGGAAAAAAAAAAGAAAAAAGAAAACATGAAACTGTTCGGTAGAATTCATTGAACGTAATTAGTAATGAATAATAACAAACATCTTTGAGCATGCCAATCACATACGTTAATATTCCGTATTCCTTAATGTATGCAATTGGACATCTCCTTCATGGCAATGAACCTAAGGATAGAAAAAGGGCAATAGGTTCCGTCACATCAGCCTTGCATACCCCAAAACTTAATTGTTGAATAAAAAAAAATCAATGCTATAAATAGCATTTCTAACTTCATAGAAATATATCAGTGCATCCATCACCAAACTTTATGAAAATAAAAATCAATAAGATAAGGAATTACACAGTAGCACAGAGATACACATTTTAGCACATGATCAGTCTATACGTAGATGTAAAATAAATGGCACAATCATATAAACATCTGAGCGTTTTCTTGTGATCTAGTGGATATACTGTTTAAGAGTGTTGCATTCATTCCTGTCCTTTAGTGCTTTCGAGTTGCTTGAACTGCTTGGTAACAATTGACAATAAAAAGAAATATGCAATAATCAAACATTCTAATTGTGTATCTTGGTTGAGCTGAATGTATAGTTATGAAGAAAGATGAAAATTGTGAAAAAAAAACATTCTCGTATTCCCTATATTTAAATATATATATATATATATATATATATATATATATATATATATATATATATATACATATACACATTTATATATAAGCCACTAAATAACTGGAGGAAAAGAATGAGGTAAACACCAAGTCTCACTTTCATGAAAAGAGAAGTTACAAGAAGAAAGCAGGGATAAGGAGTTATTTGAAAAGGTAATTAGAAAAAATAAGCCACTAAATAATTGTGAGAAAAGAATATGAGGTAAACATCATATCTCACTTTCATGAAAAGAGAAGTTACAAGAAGAAAGCAGTAATAAGGAGTTATTTGAAAAGGTAATTAGAAAAAATAAGCCACTAAATAATTGTGAGAAAAGAATATGAGGTAAACATCATATCTCACTTTCATGAAAAGAGAAGTTACAAGAAGAAAGCAGTAATAAGGAGTTATTTGAAAAGGTAATTAGAAAAAATAAGCCACTAAATAATTGTGAGAAAAGAATATGAGGTAAACATCATATCTCACTTTCACGAAAAAGACAAGTCACAAGAAGAAACCAAGAATAAAGTTATTTAAAAAGATAATCAGAGAAAATCAAACCACTAAATAACTGGGAGAAAAGAATACGAGGTAACCACCATGTCTCACTTTCACAAAAAAAAGACAAGTTACAAGAAGAAACCAAGAATAAAGTTATTTAAAAAGATAATCTGAGAGAATCTAACCACTAAATAACTGGGAGAAAAGAATATGAGGTAAACACCATGTCTCACTTTCACGAAAAAGACAAGTCACAAGAAGGAACCAAGAATAAAGTTATTTAAAAAGATAATCAGAGAAAATCAAACCACTAAATAACGGGGAGAAAAGAATATGAGGTAAACCTCATGTCTCCTTTCACGAAAAAAAAACAAGTTACAAGAAACCAGGAATAAATAGTTATTTAAAAAGATTAGAGAAAAACAAACCACTAAATAACTGTGAGAAAAGAATATAAGGTAAACATCATGTCTCACTTTCACGAAAAAGACAAGTTACAAGAAGAAACCGAAAAAGAAAAACAACGAAAAGTTGAAAGAGAGATAAGAGGTAATACATCTACACAATACCGTCAGGGGACGAAACCAGCGAGTTATTTTGGTTGAGCTGGTAGAAAAAGCAGAGCTGGCTTTTAATGATGGCACAAACTTTCTTCCCCTTGGGCCGAGAGAGAGAGAGAGAGAGAGAGAGAGAGAGAGAGAGAGAGATCCCTGAAGAAATCAGTTTTTCTTCTAGTGAGTCTTTTCGTGATCCACAAGTCAGAAGCCACCTTACAGAAACGGAAATGTCATTATCAGATCGATTTTTTATCGTTTATTATTATTATTATTATTATTATTTTTATTATTATTATTATTAGCCAAGCTACAACCCTAGCTGAGAAAGAAGGATGCCCTAAGCCCAAGAGATCCAACAAGGAGAAAATAGCCCAGTAAGGAAAGGAATCAAGCAAATAAATAAACAACAAGAGGAGTAATGGACAATTAAAACAAAATATTTAAAGAACATTAACAACATTAAAAGAAATCTTTCAGATATAAACTGTAAAAACTTCAAAAAGACAAGAGGAAGAGAAATAAGATAGAATAGCGTGTCCGAGTGTACCCTTAAGCAAGAGATTAATAGATAGATTGGCGGACGCACAAACATGTGGAAAGATAAAACAAATATACAAGCAAAAAGAGATGAAAAGGTAAACAAAAAAATAAAACTATAAAGACTGTGAGGTTTTGTTGTTTTAAAAGTTCAGAAAATCAATCAGGATAACCAATTATCTTAAATGATCTAACTTGAGAGTTCTTTCATGTTTATGACTTGAATAGTTTTAAGAGTGATAATGACCAGACTCTAGGTGGTAACAGGGTTATAAAAAAATATCAAACAATATGAATGATTTCAAAAATTTAAGTTTATTACATATTTAACATATACTATTTTTACAACTTTATCACTTAGTGCATCTAAAGCGGTATCAAGAAGGTTTTATATGAACATATTACATAATCGCCCAATTTTACATCTTGATCCACACTCTCCCGTCCTAAATCGTGAGAAATCTCAAAAGTACAATATCTAATTAAAGAAATACAAAAGACGCTTATGAGCTGCTACAGACAGGTCACTGGTCCAAATTATACAATTGGTTTCGATCAATAGACTAACACACAACTTAAATCCGTTAATAGAAAATTAAGTAAAAGTTTAGGCAAAGTAATTAGACAGAAACAAATCACTGATTATACAGTTCTTGATACTCCGTTTCTTTAAAGCAATTCAAACATAAAATGGTACTATGCTTAAACAGTTAATTTAACCATTGAGCAATTCAAACACAAAATTATTATTGAGATCAAAGGTATCAGTAACCGAAGGGAAATTTAAACTTTTGATCTGCTTTGTGAAGGACGTTGTAGACTTCAAGTTGACTGCCAAGAAGTGTGTCTCCGCAATGCAAAACTAGCCTTTATATACTTCCCCTTACGTAAAACATGACAAAACCCCGTTCCCGAAAATCTCTAGTAAGGATCTTTGTAATAAAAGAACTTAACGTTTACAGGATTCCATAGGTTGTAACTAAAAATTTCCCTATTCATTTGATAAAAACACTTTCACAATGAAACCACTATTTACTAAGATATAACATAATTTAAGAATCAAGACCCTTCTTAAATAACGTCATTTCCTTTTCAACTTCCACGTATGTATCATTCTGTTCGTTCTAAATCCTATATTTCCTACAGCACAGATTTTTTCATGCGCCTTAATAAAAGTACACCGTATTATAGCTGTGTATGAGTTGTAGTACTCTCAGAAGAAATCACAATTGGTTTACGTTATCGTTATAGATAGGAATGCGTAATTATATAACAATTAACTTAATGATAATAATAACAAATATAAATACTACTATTACTAATCAAATCAACGTAATTATTCTAAGCTCTTAAGACATGCTTAATAATCCTAACCTCGAGAGATTTACTAACAGACACATGTGTAAATACAATATAAAACATTGCGTTAACAATTGCTAGATCTCTGGTTCGACCCCTGCCAACTATTATACAGACAGATCAGGTGTTAATAGGTACAAACTTCTGTAGAGAAAATAAAAAGATGGTCAATTAAGTAAAGAACAACTCCATGCGCCATATTCGTATAATGCTACCGCACTCTACTTGAGAATTACTTGGAGATGGATAAATCAGGCGTTGAGAAACACTGTTGCCTAAGAAACACTACAAAACATACAGACAGAAACCTATAACTCCTCTGTTAACATTTCCCACGATTTCCTTATAAAGCCAAAGCGTATTGACATCTTTAAAAATAGCATTTCATCGTATATCTTATCGAATATTACAACAGTCAATACTAGATACCTTGAAGCTCACACACTATCACAAACATTTATCTATTAATCCATGCTTTTTATTTTAATAACATTTGCTTCTCTTGTATTTTTCTTGGTAGATGCAGGCTTTATCTCGCCTTATTTTCACACTTTTTTGTGAAGTGTATATTCGTAATAACACTAAAAAGTGCCTGGAGGGCACTTTCTGAATGGTACACAAACACATAAAAGAAAAAAAAATTCAGCAAAGCTAATAATTTACTTTTTACCGTCATTTGTATAGTTCAACGTCAGCCAATTACCATAAAAAGAAAGGCAATGAATCTAACTCATGTCCATTATATATTGCATAATAAAGCATGAAATCATGTCCATTATATATTGCATAAATAAGCACGAAAAGAGCATTAGTATTGTTTTCTTTATTAAGTGCTCGAATAATAAAAGGTTACAATTTCTTTAATGTTAATAAATGTTATTATTATTAATTGATTATGTGTAATGTTTTTATTTACACACATACACGCACACACACATTATATATATATATATATATATATATATATATATATATATATATATATATATATATATATATATATATATATATATACTGTATATACACCTACACATATGTTTGGATATTTTGCCATTTCACTGATAACGATTATTTTTACTAAAGTTAATGATGAACGCTGTAAAACTATTTACCTACAGTAGGTGAGATGCCCTTGATCAAGCCCATTTATACCTATTTTTTCTATATCACTGCATCGTGCTATAACATTGCTTTTTCAACTTCTTTTTTTTTTTTTTTTTTTTTTATGGCATCGATCCAGGATACCGTACCTTCTCCAAGTCTTGAAATTTATAGAACAGTAATCATCAAATCCTATACGTTACTTTATTGTTTGGGCTGAATTACTGCAACGGATATATATATAAAGTTTGTGTTAATTATTTTAAAGTTCCTAAATCCTTGAGAAATATATCATCTGGAAATAGAAACTATTAATTAGATAAATATTTTTTTCTAAACCACAGTTATTAGAAATATGACATTATTCATTATAATTTCTTTACTTTACAGAAAGCTCAAGCAGTATATAAATGTGTTTACGCTTATTTTGTTTAAACTATTTGAAACCCCTATTAATATCAAATGAAAACTCATTGAAAAAGACAAGACCGCAGGTAAAAAAAAAAAAAATGAACACTGACGAGACAGTAAATCACAGATATTCAAGAATTTTCAAAACTTTTTTTTAGATTTTCTATATATTTTATATTTCTATTATTTTTATGGTCTCATTTGGAAACGTGGCCTCCAATAGAATTTTTAATGGTTGCAACATGAGAGCTTA
Organism: Palaemon carinicauda; assembly: GCF_036898095.1. Taxonomy (NCBI): domain Eukaryota; kingdom Metazoa; phylum Arthropoda; class Malacostraca; order Decapoda; family Palaemonidae; genus Palaemon; species Palaemon carinicauda. Next base: position 168,459,275 of record NC_090732.1, on the reverse strand, counting down.
ACCATTAAAAATTATAGTACATTTTTTAGATCGATTTATATGCGTAATGACACTACGAATGTTCTTTTAAACTCGGTTAATATAAACAAGGGTAGCTAAAAAGATAAAATTTCGTGATATAACTTATATCTTCCACTCACTCTATTATAGATAGATAGATAGATAGATAGATGGATAGGTTAATCTATTCAGCACATTTGCACATGTTACAAGTATATATATACAAAGCAGTACGGTCGAAATACAGTAGTTATATGAATCATGGTTAAACCCAAGAGTACAGAGTATACACCATGACAGGCACAATACGGCCAAGGATAGCACAAGAAAGAGCCATGGCTCTTACTTCCATTGTGTTCCTTATCTTCACATAATCAGGTAGAACTGTAGAAGTTGCTATGATTTTCTAGATACAGAAAGAAAACCTGTGAAACTCACGTCTGATTTTTGAATGCTCTCTTCGTTAAAAAAATTATTGGGTATCCTCCAACCATACACACAACAACAACAACAAGAACAAGAACAACAACAAGAAATGCAGCCGTTTCTAGTCCACTAAAGGCTAAAGGCCTCAGACATGTCATTCATGTCTGGGGTTTGGCCAGTTTTCTTCACCATGCTGGTCACTGCGGAATGGTGATGGTGAAACTTTAGTCAGATCGGTCTCAGCAAACCAAACTAGTAAGGGTGGCCCTAAATGGTACAGCTTTGCTGATCATGGCGGTACACAAACCCTATTCACCATGTTAAAAGTACTTCACTATCGTAACTAAATACGTTGGTAATTTCTTTTACGGTTAACAGGCTATCAAACTATTGAAAGCTAATTACGTAATTCTTGATAAGTTTATTATTCAACCTCCTTTGAATATCACATCATTATATTTTATTCTCTCAGGTAATTTGTATGATTTTGAATGAAGGATGAAAAGAACTTTATATTTAACTGAATCTGTAACGAATATTTTTAGTGCACTACATACTTAAAAATCCATATTTCTCTACTTAAATAATACTAAAACAATGGTCAGTCGGTATTACTTTTATTACAAAACTCTATTCCAACTAGATTGTTTTAATTTCAAAAGCTGGCGTCACAGCAGCTCAGATAAATAATGTATTTCTGATCCAGTCATGAAGTGGAATAATGTCTCTCTCTCTCTCTCTCTCTCTCTCTCTCTCTCTCTCTCTCTCTCTCTCTCTCTCCAGCAAAACGAGTTACAGAAATATCAAATATTCATGAATGATAGTTTCAGAACTGGATTAATCGCAAGTAAAAACAGCTACAATTTTGCGCTGTTAATTGACAAACTAATTTCCTTTTCTCTTTCTGGACACCATCATCGGAAGATATAGCTTCCAGAGCCATGTGTTTTTTGACACGTATATATGTGTGAGTGGTTATGCACATATTAGGTATGGTCTTTATCTTATGCAATTGCCACCATAAATCGGATGTACATGTGACACCTGACATCCCAAAGGAACAACTTTCAAATCCCGCATAGCTTTTCTCATATTCAACGTCAAATCTCCAAAGGAATCTGTAATAATTGAAACTATGCTCAATTAATTTACATCGACAGGTGTTCAGCTATTAACTTAAGAGTTTCATAAAACCTAGATTCTTATCAAAGTAATTACACTTTAAATATAAGGTATTACATTAAAAGCTATTATGAAAATATATAAAAAAAAAATTTAAATTTACAAAAAACCTTTCATTAATGACAGTCTTCCACAAAAAATAGCAGGATCCTGAGACCATCTACACCTGCTCGCAATAAGTCATGTTCTCATCGATGTCATCTAGTAGCTATTCCACTGAAATTTTATTTGGACTGCAAACTACTCTGATCCTAAATTCTATGGAACCCCCTGGTGCGACATTGTTCCAGTAGTACTCTGACTACTTTTTTCCTCACTCCAAACAATAGAATTTCAAGATACCTAAGTCTTAAGCTCCATGTATTCTCTTAGAGGGTCACTGTTGGTGAAGTAATCTACCTGCTGCCTTGTTTATATATATATATATATATATATATATATATATATATATATATATATATATATATATATATATATATATATATATATATATAACACCTTTAGCCCTTACGGAAGCCACCAGTTAAGGTCTGAAACAGTTGTTGGCAAAACATCTTATTTTGGCATATAGCCTACCTTTCTGGAATCACTTAATGCATTAATAATTTCTTCTGTCACCCTGCCATCACGTGATAATTACTACCATCCGTCGAATATTGTCATCAGTACCCTCTTTACTTCCCTTAACTTCTATTACTTTACTCTAGCTAAAAAAAGGCTTTAATTGTTTTGACTGCCCGCCCCCCCACAAAAAAAAAAAATTATCCTCTACTAACATCATCCATTCCATAATCCATGAAAAGAAAATGTTTTGTATCATATAACTTTCAGCCTCCTTCTCATTTCCTTTCTCTCACTTATCGTCTTTCTCTATTAATCAAGATATTACGTAGCCCTTTAATACCAAAAATACAATTAATATTAAATCAATATAGTAAATACTAATTGATTAGTACTTTGTAGATGCATAAGGCCTCTAGGAGTCTCTATGGTTTGAACTCTAGGGAGTTCATTATTTATTAGTAATTGCACGAATAGGTTTTTGTTCCCTTAATGTTCATTTCATTAAAATGACATATGCAACTTATCAAACAAAAACTCGTTAATAAGGCATTATAGTAACACTCAATTTACCAACGCACTCTAGTTCTACTTCTATTGAAATTTTGGTGACTAATTCTATCCTTTGGAAACATTATTGAGCACTATATCAACAATTTATTCACTGATAGGATTCTTGGTGAGTTACCAATTTCTTATACTTGAATAGTAATTGCATTGTAATGAAAAGATGAATTTTCCAATACTTTAGAATCCATTGATATTTCCATTAAACTGGAAACACTTCAATTGCTTCTAAAGTATTTCTTCACATCGAAATCTCTGAACTCCTTTGAAAATATTACATTTACCAATAACATTTTACTACCAGCATATATATTTTCTATGGAAGACTTAATGATAAGTTGCGTAAAAAATGTAAAAGATGATTATACTGAAATGATAAAATCATACTCTAGGATATCCTTATCAAATCAATGACTACCTCAATAATACCCTGGATACAGGAGTGTTGATAATTATAACAACAAAATACTATACTACTTTCCTTTCAGATGTACGGTACATACAAAGCATACGAAATCGGATGTAGTCTTTTGATCTTACATTATTTAAAAAAAAAAAAAAAAAGTCTTAAAATAAAGAATATGGGAACATCTAATCGATAAATCTAAACAGCTATAGTTCATTTATAAATTCTTTTTCAGTATATGGACACAAGTAAATATATGAATACGTGTAAAGCGATATACTGTATGTACACTGTACAAACAGATGAATCGTAAGCAATACGGCAACTTTGTAGGTAATTTTGAAGAAATTCGTCCTATTCTGAAACTATATATGAAGCTTACAACAATATATCTCCTCTTGGACGTTACATTTTCCTATTGTAACGCTCATCCACCACTGGCTTCCACTTTAGGTTGATCTACTTAAAGAGATAAAACTTCAGTTGACGAACTTCATTCATCTAATATTTCTGTTCGAGAATTGAAGGGCGAACGTCCGTGGCATCCTAAGAGACTCTTGATAGTGATGATAATAATGGTACATTGAGTTGTCCTCCGGAGGGGCGAAGCCGTCCTGTGAGATCTGCAGCTTGAAAGCTTTTCTCTGGGCTTCTTTTCCATCGATTCCTCCTTCTCCCTCCTACCCCATGTTCTCCTCCACTCCCTCCTTACACTTCTCCCTCTCCTCCCCCACTTCATGCCATCCTCCTTTTTCCTCTCCACCCTATGCCTCGCTCTCCTTTCTTCTTCTTGGTCTTCTTTCGAGGGGACTGACTAGCGCCTTTCTTCAGGTCCCGAGGGGCAACATTCTAAGATTCATAAGCCTTTCTAGGAAGTCTGCTCTCGACAAAGAGACTTTTCTTCGTGTTTACAAAGATGAATCAAATATATCCTTAGCTCTGAAATGGAACAAGTCTGCTTACTTATAAAGCTACACTATACTTTAAAGTCTGTTTTTTATATTTACTTAGAGAACCTACTTTTTAGAGTGACCACTTTTCTCGTATTTTCTTTCCATTTCATGAGAAGTTTTACGTCATTTAAAGATAGAGAATGTAATAACCATAAGAAAGTCTCGTACCAAGCGATTGAAAGACTGTCCATCTAGATTATGTATACATTTCTCTAGCAAAGACCATGCATTCAGAATGGGATGAAATATTCATAGGGCTTTGATCTCCTTTCTCAAAGGTCTATCTCTTAATTCGTAATATATACGACGACAAACAAATGCACCGGATCTATTTTGCCTTGCAGTATTCCCTGCCTTTGCTATGAATGCTCGCACACTTTTACGCATCAACCTTTCATAAAGTTATTCAGTCAGACATTGCAGGGCTATGGATGGGAAGGTAATTAGAGGATTTGGCTAGCAAAAACTTAAATGGATAAAAAGTAGTATGGAAAACACTTTCATTATAATTAAATAGAGTTTAAAACTCCTCTTCAAAAAAGCTGCTGCACGACTCAATATGTTTGTAATATGAAAACATATTTAGATGAATTGTGAAATATAAAATTGTAAATATATGATAATTACAAAATTTATTCATGTAAATATATTATGATGTATATACAATCTTATAAATTGTAAAAATTGTAGGTGTATATTTCTCAATAAGAGAAAAAAAAAAACTAATTAAATATATGAGGTCTCTTACGCTGAAAGAAGTATGATATTGTACATCAACTATCCTACCTCTTTGTTAGCATTTTCTGGAACGATCCATTTCGATTCAATTATACGAAAGTGAACCAACAATCCATTTAGAATATTTTTAATACTCCAGTCTCTCTCTCTCTCTCTCTCTCTCTCTCTCTCTCTCTCTCTCTCTCTCTCTCTCTCTCTCTTATTTTATAGTTGAGATATATAAAGAGAATGAATTCTTTATTCTTGTTAAGTAAAATATTTTCAGTAACCAGCGTCAAAGATTGTAGACTAATCACTGCCATTTGTGTGCTTGAAAGGATACAGAAACTACGTTAAATCCGTTTTATATATAATAACCGGTTTGAACATTCTGTTGCACAAGGCTTATCATGCAAGAAAATTCAAATAAAACCAGTATACGGTTTAAGAGCTCCATCAGTCCACATGATACAGTCAAATTAACGCAGGTAGTTAAACGAATTACTATCGAATATATTTGTGAGTGTTAAAAGATAACATTTAATTACAGGTATAGATATGGACTGAATGTTTTTGACTTCAGTATGAGCCATGGTTTTTTATTTCTTAATTTTCTACTAAGTTAGTAAAGCAACTAAGGCAAGAATGGGCTTGATGAAATCTAATAAAAAAAAAAACTGAAATACTCGTAAACGGAATGATGGAAAAGGAAAGCCCTTTATATCTAGCATGGGGTGCGGTCGTCAGCCTCCATCGTTATGTCAATAATAACTTATTCATTATTCAAAAAAAAAAATATATATATATAAAAAATAAATAAATAAATAAATAAATAAATAAATGAAAAAAATAAAAGATAATGGTACAGTTGTGCATCTAAGAGGTCTTCTGGAGAGAAAATACACGATCTCTTGGTGATTGTTTCTTGGAACCTTTTCAATATCTACCTGTTCTTGGGTAGTGCCATAGCCTCTGTACTGTGGTCTTGCACAGTCTTGGGTTTGAGTTCTCTTTCTTGAGGATACACTCAGTCTCCCTATTCTATCTTAGGTCTCTTCCTTGTCATTTTATGAAATTTTTATTGTTTATATATGGAAGATGTATCTTAATATTGTTACTCTTCTTAGGATATTTTGTTTTAATTGTTCATTACTTGTAGTTTATCTATTTTCTTATTTCCTTTCCTCGCTGGGCTATTTTCCCCGATGGAGCCGTTGGGCTTATAGTATCCTGCTTTTCCAACTAAGATTGTAGCTTAACTAATAATAATAATAATAATAATAATAATAATAATAATAATAATAATAATAATATACCTGATGAGACATTTCGAAAGGCAAGGCAAAGACAATATTAGACTATAAATAAATTAAAAATTCCGTTTCACTTTTCACAACCTAGTCCCAAAAGAAACCAAAAAATGGGATGGAAAGATTAATGAAACTTTTCTGTAGTGGTAAGGACAGACTACCCTCTTAATGGACGAAATAATAAGTCAGGGAAAACACTATCCAGGGAAAATCTCTAGAGTAGAAATTGTCGCCGAGCCATGCTATTTATCCTAAACAGGCTGAGCTTTTTACAATGGAGCGATTTTTATAGAACTTCTCCAATTTAATTACTAAAGCAAATACCATCTACAAATCGGATTTCATCAAGTCTACCTGATGAAGAGAAGGGTAATATTGACAACCATCATCGTCCTTTCTTGGATCCCTTCATTGTTTCGTTTTTTTTTTTTTTTTTTTTTTTTTTTTTTTTTTTTTTTTTTTTTTTTTTTTTTTTTTTTTATAAACAAATTTTTACTGCATAAACAATGCCAAAATAACTGCAAATTCACACCATTAAATCTTTGAAGGGAAAATACCAGGAAAACCCCTCAGTAACTGCAATAAACTGTTCTCATTACATTAAATATGTAACGGCTTAATAAAGAAATGAAACCTAATTGGAGCGATTGTTATCCCCCCTCCCCCCACCAACACATCCTGTAACAGAGGGAACTGTTATTCTTTGATGATCCGTTCGACCAACAAAGCTCAGACTGTTGATTAACTTGTTTAATGTGAAAGTTTTCAATGTAACTACTAATTGGCGACAACTGTTAGCATCAAACCGTTAATTTCTATTGATCTTATTATTTACTAGGCAAAAGAAGAACTTCAAATCAATCACCTTATCAAAATTCGAACGATTCCAACCATATGCACATTTAATCAAAAAATACTTTTTTTGATAAACTAAAAGTTTGAGGTCACTATAACTATAATTTACCCCATCTTATACTCATGTTAGTTCTCCGAATTTATATTATATACCCACGCAAAGATAATCATAAATACACAAACTATTACCCTTTTGCTTTTAGCTACTGAATATTTGCGTAAGTCAACCTTATATTTCGTATCCCAACTTTAAATTAATAATAGCTGAGAAAGTGATATCCCGACTTAATTTAGTTTATATTTACATTTCAGAAGTCTGTCACCAAAATGTCCATATACCTTATGAAGACTACTGCCTGCCGTGCCGTACAGATTGATTGATTGATTTTGAGTTTTCTGGCATCCTGATATCGAAGGTCACTGACGCCGATATCATTTTCTATGAATAAAGAATAAAAAGAAATTTTATTCAAAACCATAAATATTTAGAAGACCTGCTTCTAAAGTGAATCTAAAGATACCACTAGCTGTACAACACATCCTGCCCAAAACTCTTGGCAAGGATGAACCTGCAAACCCCACACCCTCCCCCTCGAGCCTCAAATAGATATCTATTTCTCAAGGTGACAAATTTTATGGCAAAAAATGTCAGTAGAATGAACATTTATTCTTATAGCTTAGTACTCTAATGTATACTGATCATTGGAATACAATTTTGTGTCACAATATCATTACCTAGAGAGTTGCCATATTACTTATGATATCTGTTTGTACAGTGTACTTATATCGGTTTACACGTATTCATATATTATATACTTGTGTGGATATACTGAGCAAAAAGTTACATTTGAGCTTAGGCATCCACATAGCTATTTAGATTTATCTATTAGATATTAAAAATATTTCTTCATTTTAAGAGACTTTCGCTTATCAGCTGAATCTACGTAAATGCTACGGACACTAGCATGGAAGTTTTGCTTAAGAAAAGGGGCATGACATCGTCAATGTACAATTTGAAAAATTGAAGTACATTGATTGCAGACACTGAAAAGTCACAGGATCATTGAAAACAAACATTAAGCGCAAAAGGAAGGGGTAGAACAACAGGTCAATTGTTACAAAATTACGAAAGTTGTTAAGAGAAATATACTAACTTGGAAA
>NC_090732.1:168438637-168446137 GCF_036898095.1 Palaemon carinicauda | reverse complement strand
ACATTCATTAGGTTGTAACGGAAAATTATTTTATTTTATATTTGTAAACCCAAGCATTCCTGTCCTAATTCCAACAAAAGATAATCTTTAAAAGTGTTAGGATGCCAAAAAACCTCTAATCAATCAATCAATCTTTAAGAAAGTATTCAGACTATATTGACAAAGTGCGTTTCAAGAATAAGTATAAATCGTGGATAAAAAAGATGGCTAATTAATGTTTCCAACTACTTGTTCGTGAATAACTATCTAATTTTACATTTTCATACAATCCAGTTATTTACTGTGTGTGTGCTAATTATCTGATCGTGTTATATCTCACTCGTATTTTCCTGATATACATGCGTACTTTTCAGCTGAAACATAAAGTGATATTTGAGACTCATATATGATCGAAAGCTTCTGTAACGGTGAGATGCGTTTAGAATTGCTACGAATATACATTTTGAAGAAGTATCAAAGTGGGTTTGATAATGCCCATGCTTTATATCATTGTAAAGACCATAACATGAATGAGGATTTGCATTTAACTTGCGGAAGGACTTGAGACAAATGTCATAGAGAGAGAGAGAGAGAGAGAGAGAGAGAGAGAGAGAGAGAGAGAGAGAGAGAGACTAAGGACGGGAAGCTCTACGTGGCAGTAGTCATCTCATCAGATAGCATTGCATCCGGCAGACTAGGAGGGTGGGGTTGGAAAGCAACAGGGAGAGGGGAATGGTAGAAGAGCCAAGAGGTTTTAGGGAGGGTTAAGGAGAGAGACAGAGAGAGAGAGGAGTAGAAGTGGTTACCCAGCTACTCACTAAGATTCTCTCTCTCTCTCTCTCTCTCTCTCTCTCTCTCTCTCTCTCTCTCTCTCTCTCTCTCTCTCTCTGTAAATAACAGGATTGTATGAAAATGTAAAATTAGATAGTTATTTCCCAAACAAGTAATTGGAAATATTAATAACCCATATTTTTGTATCCCCGATTTATACTTATATTCTCTCTCTCTCTCTCTCTCTCTCTCTCTCTCTCTCTCTCTCTCTCTCTCTCTCTCTCTCTCTCTCTCATGACATTTGTCTCAAGTCCTTCTACATGTTAAAGGCAAATCCCCATTCATGTTATGGTATGTACAATGATCTAAACCATGGCCATTATCAAACCCACTTTGATACTTCTTCAAAAAGTATATTTATAGCAATTCTCCACAAAGCTAAGGTAACATAAGCTTTCGATCATATAAGAAAATTGAGTCTCAAATTCCTCCTTGTGTTTCAGCTGAAATGTACGCTTGTCTATCAAGAAAATACGAGACCTTTGAGCGCAATGGTCAGTGAAATACTAGAGAAGGACTTCCATGGACTTGGCGACCCGTATAACACGATTAGATAATTAGCAAGACAACAATATGTAATATTTTCTTTCACTAGTTTGTATTCAGGGTCTATGAATATTGCTATAGAAATGCCCATTTCTTTTCTAAATCAATCAATCAACTTATACACGAACGTTCATATATATATATATATATATATATATATATATATATATATATATATATATATATATATATATATATATATATATATATATAAATATACATATATATACAATTATATATACATATATATACAATTATATATACAATTATATATACATATATATATTCAATTATATATACATATATATATACAATTATATATACATATATATATATATATATATATATATATATATATACATATGTATATACAATTATATATACATATATATATATATATATATATATATATATATATACATATGTATATACAATTATATATACATATATATATATATATATATATATATATATATATAAATTTGTATATAAAGTTCTATACACTCTTCTTAAAAGAACTTTTATTCTGACTAGGCACCAAAATTTGGGTAACCGTTCATTTAGCAGCGTACAACTGTGCTATTCATTCTGGTTTTCAAGAGGTAGCTACCTAGATTAAGACAATGTTGCCTATATATCTTCCTCTCTTCATCACAAAAGCAAACAAACACCATTCCACAACACCAATAAAATAAATACTAAAATAATCTCCAAAATTTCCTTCCTATTCACATTTCACACACTCGAGTTTCTATATTCACTCCAAACATCTATTACTTTAAATTACAAAAGAAGCCACAAATGTCATTGTAAAAATCGTCGAAATTAGCATCTTGGTGAATTGGCCAATTATTGAGTAAAACAGGTTTAGCCTTTGTATACCTGAACGCAATCTTGCTGCCCTGCATTCTAAAATCTTCTCATACTTTCTTCCTAATCAATTATCAAGTTTCATCCAGTCTTTGCTTTTACATTTCAGTGAACAGATATTACTCTCAAATAAAATGAAATTCGATATTGCTCACTTTTATATGCGAGTTTTCCCAAAAAAAAATCTTTAACACATATATATTAGAATTATCAAGTATAACGAAGATATAATGTTCATCCACTTTAATGAGGTTAAAATAAAGTGACATATCTCGAAATGCAATAGATTGATATTTTAGGAAATAATTATGCGTTTATCAAGTTAGATTGCTTCACTTTTATTAGCTAAAAAATCTATTTTATCAGATAACAAAACTAACACAAGATTTCAACCAAGACTGGAATCCTAAATTGAAAAAGTATACAGAGAAAATGTTTCTAATGTAAAGGTCATTCAGCCTCTTATTTCTGTCAGCATTGCTGATGTCCAGCGTAGTTTAATTTGGTTTCGGAGAGATGAAAAGCTTCAAAGGGCTAAATAGGATTCTGACATCTTGCTAAATGAAGTTGCTGTCTTTATTCACCCACTAAAATTTTATCCCAACAATCCGTTCCCAATTTTAATAATGTTTGCCTTCCTTCTTGACAACTTTCAGTCAAAAGGTTTTCCTTTTATCTATGATTCCCAAACTTATCTACTCTCTTGGTATTCATCTTGGCATTCATAATATGTTCCAGGAGTGTCTGCCAGATTTCTAAGAACTATTTCCATCACTGTTACATAGATGGAGTACACAGTATTGAATTCTGTTAGGTGGATTCACAACGGTTTCCAAAAAAAACACTATTTTTAATTATACATAATTACATTGATCAGCAATATGGAATAAAAATTTATTTGGAAACCATTTATTTCCTTCAAACTTCAATTCATATTTGTAAATTCCAAGGGGCTTCATGTAACTCTAAACATAATTCAAAAAAAAAAATCATCTTTCTTTTCATTTCCGTTTTCTTTGAAATTTAGTTTCAGTCCTAGCTTGCTAAATTTAATTATAATTATTGCTGCTGACGCTTTAAACTTAGCATTCTGGTAAGCTCTGATTATCTAGAAGCTACTGAGATTTATTTCCACGTTAGCATTCGAACATTTCTTAAAGGCTTTTAGACATACCAGCAATAAATAACTAAATTCGAAATATTAAAAAGAAAAAGAAAATATTTAAATTTTATTGTTGTTGTTGTGACCTACCTCTCGTTTTTTACAAGACTTGGTGTCTGTAACTACACCAAATTAATTCATTTTTAGAAATTGTATCGTCTTACTTAGGACTCTTATCACTGTCATTTCGAAAGAATGAAAATACAATAAACGATTAATGAATTTTTACTATAATAAATCATTCGATAACCCGTTGCATTACAATATTTCTCATTCAATTACTCATTTACATATCCTAAATAAGAAAAAAGTTTTAATAATTCAAGAATGAAGCCAATCAACTTTAATTGGCCAGCATTGCCTTTCTTGTTCTCCTTCCACTGCAGGACAAAGGCCTCAGACATGTTCTGAGTCATGTCTGAGGTTTGTTCATTTTCATCACAATAAATTTGCCGGAATATTGCTAATTGATATCGGAAACTCCTGTTAAATATGAATTTTCCTTTTTATAAGCTGAAAATAGTTTTCTTTTTTAAAGATATGAGTAATAATTTGATAATCCTTTTCGCAAATCGAAAATAGACAATACAAACCTCAAATTAGACTAAAAATCGGAAAATGGAAACTAAACGAGATTAAAATTTTTTATATAAAAAAAAAAGTCAAAGATGCAATAAAATCAGCGTTCTTCCTAAAGACAAAGAGTTCGTGAAAATGGTAATGACGGAATACACATATAAATTACCTAAAATTCCAATTCAAACGTTGTTTTTTTTTTTTCTTTCTTATTCAATTCTTTTTAATATTTTATTTTTAGAGGATATATAATTTTCAATGATTCAGTTTCCTGCAGACGATAAAAAGACTATTCTGAAGGCACAGCGGCCTACTGTTCAGTGCCTCTCAAGTTACCTGATGACAAAGAATTCTATTTATTTGTCATTTCTTCTTTGCCATATAGACAGAAATGCATTTAGTTATATATATATATTTATATATATATATATATATATATATATTTATATATATATATACATATATATACACAAAATGTATGAAAAAAATTTATATATTTTGTCACTTAAGCTAAGAAAAGAAACGCTCATATTTTCGGCTTAGCTGAGGATGATATGAACTTGAATGTCACGCTCCTAGTAGCTTTTGAATTCAAGAATTAACGAGAATAAACCTAGAAAATTATCAGGCCAGGTCAAGTAATTCCTACCTTGATTCCCTACTGCCTCATTCTTATCGTGGCTCATCTCCAAAAAGAAACTTCCATATTGGAAGACAAATCTTTCCGTGGACTATAATTTCTTGTTTTGCGTTTCTTTCTTTTCTTTTTTATTAGATTTTAACCTTTACCACTTAGTTATTTACTTTTTAGATTACTTAAAAAGGTTGAATAACTCAATTAGTATCTTTTAAACATACTTTTAATAGGTTAAAATTTTCAATTGGCTTTGTCGTAGACTCTTCTTGAAAACAGGTTGTACTGTATTTACACAAATTTCCTTTCTACCTTAAAGAGTTTTCTATTATTTTAAATCATCTTTTAAAAGTTTTCCCTTTAGAAGATTCTTTGCTTCTATTCAGATTAAACTTCTTCGTAGGAATGTATACATGCACTGGAGAATTTTAGCTTTATGTTTTTCTCTTTGGCAACTTGTTGTTTTCCAGATTTCATCATGAATAATTTTGTTTATTGCATCTTGGAAAGAAATACCGTCGTACATACGCAAGGATATCTTGCTTTTCTCTATGCAAGTTTTACCATTTAATGTCCTTTCTCCTTTAAGAGTTAACAGAAAACTTTCCTTCAATATAATTATCATTATTATTACTAGTCAAGCTACAAACCTAATTGGAAAACCAGGACGCTATAAGCCCAAGGGCTCCCACAAGGAAAAATAGCCCAGTGAGGAAAGGAAATAAGGAAATAAATAAACTATATAAAAAAATTAGATACTTTAAGCACAGTAACAACATTAAAAAAGATCTCATAAATATAAAGAGACTATGGAAAAAGACTTATGTCAGCCTATTCAACATAAAAAAAAAAAAATTTGGTGCAAGTTTGAACTTTTGAAGTTCTACCGATTCAACTACTCGATTTAGGAGATCATTCCGCAACTAAGTCATAGATGGAATAAAACTTCTATGTCAACTATGTTTTCTTCCAAACGCACTTGTTGGTTCTTATCGACTTTCAGTTGATGCATATTTTGTAATTATAACAAATGAAAAGCACTTGCCTCTGTTTGGCTGTGAATAAATTTCCATAGAAAAGCTCTCTTCCAGTTACTTTTGATTTTTTTTTTTTTCGATGAATTAACCTCAATTATAAGTCTTCATAAATTGCAAATATTTTTAAACTTTAACGGAATCCGTTTGGTTAATGAAACTCCCTCCTTCAATCATTTTTCCTTTTTACAAATCTCATCTTCCAACACTTCGAGATTATTTGAAAGCAAAGACAAATAAACTTTTTTCCCATGATATTGCTTTATCAAAGGTGTTATTTCTTCGATATGCATCATCCTTCATCTAATTATTCTATCAAAAGAATTTTCAACTTAAATTCATCAAAATCTTAATTGAATAAGTTGTCCCAAAATTAATCATATTACTAATGTTACTTCAAATGCCATCCCAAATATTCAAGCCAGCACTTTCTTGCAGACAAGTTATCATTATCGTTATTATTTTTTACTAGCCAACATACAACCCTGGTTGGAAAAGGAGAAAATCACAAGACCACGGGCTCGGATAAGATAATTAGCCCAAAGAGGATAGGAAATAAGAGAATAGCAAATAAACTGTACTTAAGTAATGAATAAAGAATATAAAATATTTAAAGGTAATTAACACCATTAAAAGAAATAAGTTTTATATAAACTATAAAAAGAGATATCAAACTGTTCAATTAAAAAGAATTTACAAAAGGTTTGAACTTTGTCGTTCCCCCGATTCAACTTCCAGCTTAGGCAGTGATTAATTCCCCAATCAGGAATAGGGAATTCAATTTATAGGCCGCAAGTTTCTATCCATGAAATTGAGAGGGGAGTCAGAAGATGAAAACCAGAAAGGAGAACACTACTCGAAAAAGAAAGTAGAATAAAAGAATTAAAAGATTCCCTAAGGGTAGACTGATCACCGAAAATCTTAAAGACACTCAGTAAGCCAATTTCTTGTGCAATTGAGGAAGAAACAGAACGAATGTGCTTCTCGAAAGTAATTTTGCATTCAAGAATCACAAGAATTTCGAATGAGTTGTATATAGAGAGACATTGTCAATGCAGAGATCTGGATTTTGAGAAGCCACTGTCGTCGACCTAGTTTCTATTATACTTTGAGTTTTGTTAGGTTTCAAATTAATGCCCCATAATTTGCACAGTGCACTAATTTTAGCTAGAGCTATATTAAGAAATTCAACAACTACAGGTCTACATTCAGGAGATGGAATTGTTGAAAAGAGTTAAGCATCATCCGCATATGCATTGAGCTTGCTTATTGGCCAGTCCACATACCGTGCGTATACATTATAATGACCTCCTGAGATACTTCAGATGTACTGTACCTTCCTGTTAATAGATATTGTTTTGATTCCATACAGATATTTCTGTTGCTTTTTTATGAATTATTAATAACCATTAAAAAAACTAAAACCCTTTAAAAACGATTTTTCATTAAGCTAGAATGCTTACCTAGAAATACTAACAAGTATTTCAAAGACTCATTACTTCAGAAACAAAGAAAGCATAACAGGACACAAAGATGAGATTGGAAGAATGTATGAACCGAGTGAAACTGTGAAGGGTGCCATTCAGGATTATGCGTACAACTTTTCTATTGTTTATACAGTAATAATCAGATGCCTAAGGGGGGTTACATTTTGACAGGTAAGCCTACATACGAATTTAGATGATATATCTATCATGTCTAGTATTTGTTTTCTAATGTAACTGAACAAAATTGACACTGGTGAAGGGAGGGACACTGCTGTGCAAGGTCTCACTTCACAAACCCACCTAGTAAGGGAGAAACTGATACTGGTGAAAGGAGGGACAAAGAGCTGCTTACCATAGTTAAAGTCTCTTCTACGCTTACCT
>NC_090732.1:168423637-168431137 GCF_036898095.1 Palaemon carinicauda | reverse complement strand
GCTAAGTATTTTCATCATGTATTACTGCACACTCTTTAATAGGATTCTTTCTTTTTGACTTTCCAAAATCGATGAGACCTTTTTAGTCCTTCAGACAACCGACTATCGAAGCCTGACAACACTTTTTTTATGAATTATAATATCTTCATGTGGTGAGAAAAACAAAAGCCCTATATATAAAATCAATATAAAGAGTTTCCACTGTAATTACGAGCGTCTCAAAAGAAATCTAACACTTACCCAAGGAATATTTTTATCAATAACCTTCACTAGAAAATGAATGGCAGATAATCAATTGTCGAAACCGAACACCTTCATATTGATTATGATATCTTTCCCGTCTGGGAATTGACTAAGCTAAGAATGTCTTTTAATAGCCTCAAATGATGCCGATTTACATGGAATTTACTGCACTATATAAGCAAATCATTAAAAACCAGGACGGGCCACATATAATCAACGATATACAGACGCAATTAGTTTCCTTGAATCTGGTCAATGCATTTTTCTTCTCGAAATTGTGTGTATAAATGCTTGATCTTACCAGAATAAATTGCACCAACCATTTACTCCATATGAAACTTTGTCGTTCTTATAGTTATCGAGTTTAATCGACATCATTACAATGTGTTTTTAATTGAACGATTTCCACTTTTAAAATGATTGTGTATGAGCCATCTACAAGAGATAAACGTCGAAGCTTTCACTAGAAATTCTCGGATATAAAACACCTTACTTTGTAAAGCTTGTATTGTAGACCTAATGCAACGGTATATTATTTAGAATACCCATTTGCACCTCATTATGTCAATAGATGGTATACTCTTGAATCCCATTCATGTCAGTAAGATTTTTTGTTTTGTTTTGGGGAGACATAATTGTGCAAAAAGACGTTTATTCACATATCTGGATCGAAGAAAATCGACTGGAATGAGGAAATTGGAACCGAGATACCCCAATTTATAAACGGTGTACCATCTTTCCTTGCTCAGTATACTGCTGAAGAACAACAGCACGGTTGACATTGACGAGGTATTGGGAATGTGGGTGTAGTTAAAAGGCATGTATATTATCAATCATAGAGAAATCAAGTGATTAAATATTTTTCAGCTGTCAATTTAAGAAAAAGAACTATATCTTAGTTAATTTTTATATTTCTTGAATATGATCGTTAAAAAATAATAATAATAATAATAATAACAATAATAATGATAATGATAATAATAACTATATTAATTTTTCTAATAATAATAATAATAATAATAATAAATTCCTACTTACGTACATACACAAATGCAAATGTAAATGTGAAATCAAGAACGCAAAGCCTTTCACAGAATACTATGAATGATTCGCCCCATTATCTCATCAAGAAGAGTCAGACTGTTAATAAATATCTAAACAATTCGAAACAAACAACAAGATGGTAGCAGGAATTCCATGAAATAAAGTAAGGAAAGCGCCAACATTTTTGCAATTTAACTAAAAAAAAAAACAATGTATAATGATCTTATCAAGAAGAGTGAGACTATTTATACAGATTTAAACCGTTCGCAACAAACAAGGTTGTAACAGGAATTCCATGAAACAAAGAGAGGACGAGTGCCAACATTCTTGCGATTCCAAATAGAAAAATCGAGCAATCATAATGATAACACTAAACATGCAAACACGCAAGCATACATGCTTTCACTTCTACTTGCAGTTCTATTCCTGAATAGATATATTTTCGTCGAACTGCACACTGGCAACACGCATGCACAGTCTTCCACATGTACTCGCATCTCTGTCTACCCACTCCCTTTTGACATTCTAATTAATAATCATTAAACTTAAATGGGCGTATGAATTACCTCGCCTACATCTGAAGACTTGGGTAGCCTATCATTCAGCATCTCATTTGTCAGCCTTCCTTTAAAGGTTTAAAGACAGAGACAAGGGACAGTGTCAATCCCCTAGAGACTGACCATATATACTATGTTCAGCGCCCAAGCTAGGAGCAGGGAGGGCAAGACAATGACTGCTGATGACTCAGCAGGTAGACCTATAAGCTTCCCAAATCCCCTCCACCAATCCTTAGCTTACAGGGATGGTGAGGTTGCAGACATTACAAGAAACTATCGAGCTTGAAAGAGACTTAACCCCAGTCCAGTAGGTCGTCAGGCAGGGACATTTGGAATAGGCCACCACAACCCTTTCCTACCCTATTTCAAGGTAGAAAAAACAAGAGAGCACGAAGGTAAAGTAAAAGACTATAAAGGGGTTACAGCTCGAAAAATGGGTGACAACAAATATTTCTATAAACACTAACTCTACGTTAAAGAGAAGAGTTCAGTGTGATTTCTGTATCATACTTAAGGTTGTGTAAACACAAATGGATATGAGGAATTTATAGCCATACTACTCCATAGAACTAAAATACGAAATAAATTCCAGTAAAAAACAAAACAAAAAAACAAAAAATCTTAACTTGATGTTGTATAAACATTAATGTAATATTAAGTAATGAAACTCTTTAACAACTCAAGATATGGAGAGAGAGAGAGAGAGAGAGAGAGAGAGAGAGAGAGAGAGAGAGAGAGAGAGAGAGAGATAAAAACATTGACCTACTTCTAAGTATAAACATTTCGATGCAGATCCAGAGAAAAAAATCAGCAGGAGCTGAAAGGAACAAAATCACGAGAGAAGACGTAACATTCCAAAGAATCTACTCGAACCACCCCCAACGAGTGTTCTCGTGAAGGCTGCGGTCGGTTTTTGCAAGCGGGAGAGTCCGCTTAACCTTTTGTCGTCATTGCCTCTTCGCCGCCCTGGCCACAACCCAGAAATCTGGGCGTCTATCTGGCCCTCCGCCCTGGCACTGGCACCCTTCCCTAAGCGTTCCTCGGCAGTGCCAGCATCGCACCAAGCAACGTTCCCAGAAACTTTTATGCTTCTCTCTCTCTCTCTCTCTCTCTCTCTCTCTCTCTCTCTCTCTCCTAATGCCTTTTTAGCTCAATAGGGGTTTAGTACTTGTAATTTTGAAGTTTCAAGGAAGATTTTCCTTAATGTTATTGAACGTCTAACGTTCACACTCAGTGGTATTCTATTTTAAAAGGATAAGCCATAATTTTAAAAAAAAGTAATTATTTTATTCAAACAATGTTTTTGGAATATATATGTTTTCTACTTGAAGAAATAACTGGTAAAATATACTTAAGCCACATTTTTTGAGTGATGTGTTGTCATAACATTTACTTCCTTATCTCAGGATATAGAAACAAACGAATTTACAAGCAAAAGAAATGAAGACATTCGAATAGAGCATTGACAATTTCTTGTGTTTTTTTATCCTCATTAACTTTTCATTTTAACACAATTGCTTTGTAATGGCATTCCCGGAAGGTTTTTATAACAATGACCTCAACTTGATAGTTTCACAGAGTAAACACCTTTCCTACAATAAGCTAAATAATTTGGCCTATTTAATACAATTAGCGACTGTTAAATATGTATTCTGTTGAAAATAGTCATTAATCAGACAAACGTGAACGCGAACAAGAAAGGCAGAATGCTTTCATTCTATCACATTTATCTATCTCTCTAGAATTCTATTATGGCCAGTTATTCATAGAAAAACTAGTTTTAACTTAAAAGTAATCACTGGTTATCTCTTGTTCCGCATTCCTCCGTTTTCCGTGAATGTGCAATTATTATTATTATTATTATTATTATTATTATTAACCAAGCTAAAACATTATTTGGAAAAGCAAGGTACTATAAGCGCAATGGCTCCAACGGGGAAAAATAGCCCAGTGAGGGAAGGAAATAAGGAAATAAACAAACTATTTGAAAAGTAACGAACAATTAAGATGAAATATCTTCAGAACAGTAACAGCATTAAAACAGATATTTCATATATACACTATAAAAAGAGACTTGTGTCAGCTTGTTCAACATAAAAACCTTAGCTGCAAGTTTGAACTTTCGAAGTTCAATCGATGCTTACTTTGTAAGATTACTCAGATTAACTGTCTTTTACTCTTGTTCCATTACTGACAGTCCCCTGAAGGCGGCTGAAGTCATCCACTGAAGGCAGAATCTTTAGCATCCCTAAATATATCTCGGGTGAGTCATCGCTCTGTAGCTGGCTTGTGATTAGGATGCGAGGAAAAGAGAATCACGAATGACTCAGGTAGCCAGAGAGTGACTCAGGGACCCTGCCAAGTGCCTCATCCGAGGGACTCATCAACTTCCGACCACGTGTTTACCACCGATGAGTAACACGGGGGAAACCTCATCCTATTGGGTTTTAATTAATTCGTTTTACCTCCGTTTTTGTCTTATTTTTAAGAAATAAATCAGATATACTTAGGAAATAATTAATATATATGCTTTTACTTTTCAATAATCTGCCTATTATCAATATATTTGATTTATTGTTTTATTTAAATAAAAAAAGTTTGTCTTAATTTTAAGAGAAAAATTCGGGAGTTTCCCCAAATATTTAACAACCAAATATATATACATTTCATTTATCTGCAAATTATCAAACAATTTTCTACATTGTTTTATTCAAATAAAAAAAGTTATCTTAAATCTTAAAAACATCACGATTTACTAAAGAAACAATTAACAGGTAAATATACTGTATATACTTTCTATTAATCTGCATATCAATGGAATTGCTTTATTGTTTTACTTTAATAAAAAAATTGTCTTTATTTTAAGAAAAAACATCAACGATTTACTAAAAATATTAACAAGTAAATATATATACTTTCCATTAATCTGCAAAGCAATCAATTTGCTTTACTGTTTTATGTAAATAAAAGTTATCCAAATTCTAAGAAAAGCATCAGGAATTAAAAAAAAAATTAACAATAAATAAATATACTTTCCATTAATCTGCATATTATTAGCCGATTTGCTTTATTGTTTTAGCTAAATAAATAACGTTGTCTTGCTTTTAAGAAAAAGATCATGAATCACTCAAAAATTTAAATATGTATATATATACATATATATACATATACAGTATGTAGGTATATATATATATATATATATATATATATATATATATATATATATATATAATATATATATATATATATATAATATATATATATATATATATATATATATATATATATATATATATATATATATATATATATATATATATATATATATATTCCATTAATCTGCATATTATCAATCATTTGCTTTATTTTTTTAAAGTATATAAAAGTTTTCTTAATTTTAAGAAAAATGTCAGGAATCACAAAAAAAATTTGAGTAAAAATATATACTTGCATTTATCTGTATATTATCAATCGATCTGCTTCTACCATACAGAATAGAAATAAATATTACATCTTATTTTTTTCTCAGTGAACGGTGTCTTACCTTCAAGATATCAAAACAAAGTCGGTCAACATTTTGTATGAGAAAGCCAATAGTTTTTTAGTTATCTGGATTTGATTTGTTATAATCGCGAAAACAAAGAACTAATAATTAAGGAGAACATCTTTTAAGATCAGTTTCCTTCTCAAAAGGCGATTTACACAGATAACTATAAGCCAAACTACTCGTCATTCTGCATTCAAAAACTTGTGCTTCGAATAAAAATATAAACTGTGAACAACCAAGTTTTTTCGCATCTTATTACCAAAGCCCCAAAGAAAAACCAATATTCCATTGACTTTCATTTTCTTTTACGTGAAATAAAAGCCTCTCTCTTCGTTATTTTTTCTTTTACCTTTGAGTGCGTGAGTACATGAATATATATCTGTGAAGTCAAGTTCAATATCGACACTTATCTATATACACGTCACAGTTTCTGATACAATATCATCCTCACATTACATCATCTTTATTGTCTATATTATATCGATATCACAAAAAAAAAATACAAATTGCTTTTATATTTGTCTTTGTCATGTAAAAAAAACATTCATGGAACCGAAAAGTAATAAATAGGGTTGGCTATTTTACTTCACCTCCAAAGAATAACAAAAGGCTTGATCTTGCAAATAAATGAAACAGTGAAACCTCAATAAAAACTGAGTTTTCCTTTTGACTTTCTAAAGAATATGAAGTCCTTACAATAGTTAGCTCCCCGTATGAAAAGCAAAATCAATATACAACCTAAATCAATATATAATTTGCTTAGTGACCAAAAAATCTTCAAATAGAACTTGATAGAATACGCATAATCAACTTCTTACACTATGACGGCTAGATTAACAAGCTCATTAAAATGCTTAAAATCAAGCTTTCTAATACCATCAACTGATGGAAAAGTTCAAGACCTTTTGATACGATCCTGTAATTGTAATTAATATTTTCCAACAGTAAGATAAATATATCCTTAAACACAAGTTAAATCAGGAAAATAATAACAAATAATTAAATAACTAAAAAACGATAATAAGTGAAGCTAAAATAACGAAATGAGAAACATGGCAAAACCGCATTTTTGCGCTCTATATTCCAGATCCAAGTATTTACTGCTTCTCCTTATTTAAGTATTTATTAGGTGCATTAATCAATTTTCATACAATACTACGCCAGTAGCCAAGAATAATCATCATCATCATCATCATCATCTCCTCCTGCGCCTATTGGCGCAAAGGGCTTCTGTTATATTTAGCTAGCAAAAAAAAAAAAATAGATATTTATGTACTAAGCTAACTCTAAGACCATAAGAAAAATGTACCTTCATATTAAAATAAAATTGTGGCTAAAGACCCCAATTTACATTACTCTTACTAGTGTATATCTTTCCATACTATTCCCTATCATGGTTAGCTAACTAACTGTCCTCAAACTTCTTTCACCCATCTTTCCCATCAGCTAAAAATAAGAAAGTTCTAAATACTGTGGAAGAAGTCAGTATAACATATTATGCAATATTTAAGGAAAATGCATAAATACTCTTGATTAAAATCCATTATTTCATCTTCAAAATGAAATACATAAAAATGGAGGCTGAAGCATTCTACTGTAAGTAGATAACCACATATCGAAAAACCTTTGAAACAATCATATTTCTCTTTCAAATATGCTATATTTCCTTAGAAAAAACACCCAAAATACGATGTATATATTTCGTTGAGTATGAAGCAGTAACATATTAAACTTAATAGGCTATATCAACATAATATGCCGACATGTAATGAAAGATATCATTTAAATCATCACTCAGCAAAGATGTTTTGAAACCTAGCATTTACATGAAGGTCTCTCCGTTTTAGAGATAGAAATAAAAAGAAATAGGAACAGACGTTATCATACTCACAAAAAAGGAATTACACTCACAGGTGATGATCGGCAACGCTCAAGAGTAAACTATTTACGTTAAAAAAGAAAATCATAGAATGGTTGAAATGTATCAATCTGGTTGGTCTTTTAGTTTAGATGAAATCAATCCAAAAGCTTTTAAATGTTAGAGAGGGGTATAATTGAAATGGACAAATATAACGCGATTGCTCCCGGTATTAATGAATGTATTTCTCC
>NC_090732.1:168393637-168421137 GCF_036898095.1 Palaemon carinicauda | reverse complement strand
AACATAAAATCATTCACTGAAAATTTTAACTTTTGAATCTTTTACTCCTTCTCTCAGCCGTGTGTTCTAAAACCAATTAGGAAACATTTCAATCCACGAGTCGATTAACTTGAAGACAATTTCTTCCCTTCCACCTTTCAACGTCATTAATCTCTGCTTTTAATGCATTCATATATGCTGTTGTAACCATACCATTAAACATGACAGAACTTAGTAACGTTATATACAGTTCTAGCGTGGAAAGCTCCCTCCTACATACCCTGCTCATATTTTTGTCCAGCATTTTTTTATCAAGATTTCAGTTTTGTAAGGGGAAAAATATTTAGGGAGATTTAGCTTTACCAAATAGTATGAACCGTAAGCTGGCGTAGGCAAGTGATATTTATCCGTACTGTGATATAAATAAGAGCTTTCAAGCTAATTTAAATGTGTATCAAATTGTCAAATTTTTTTCCATTTTGTCTCTCGCACAGCGATCTCGATCTGCCGCTCATAGGAAGAGAAGTTATTTTGGGTAAAGGCTATTGATCTCGTCAAGAAGCTTCCATGTCTAGAAGGCAAATACTTGAAAATAAAGTGAATGAAGCATGAGAGAGAGAGAGAGAGAGAGAGAGAGAGAGAGAGAGAGAGAGAGAGAGAGAGAGAGAGAGAGAGAGAGAGAGAAACAGTGTTCGACATGGGGGAAAGAATCAAAGAGGGAGGTGCCGAGGAAATACGAATTTCGGCAACCAAGAAACAAATTCGATGAAAACAGCATATAGAAAAGGTAAAAAAAAAAATTCATAATATCAATGAGAGCTAGTTTTGACATAACTATTCTATATTTAAAATTCTATGTCTCTATGGTCAATTTATTTTTATTAACGGTCAAGAAATACCTCCAACTTTAGTGACGAATATAAAAACATATCTTTGAAGTATTCGTCTGAAGCAGAATAGTTTGAACGAATAGTCTTGCACATACGTTTGATCAAATCCAATTGTTATAATATAGCTTAAATAATGTTTTTTTTTTTTTTACGTGTATGCCTAAAGAATGACTGTCCAGTTGAAATATTTATACACAAAGGAGAAATTACCATATGGATGTATAAATCTATCCATTATATATATATATATATATATAATATAGATATAGATATATAGATATGTAGATATATATATATATATATATATATATATATATAATATAGATATAGATATATAGATATGTAGATATATATATATATGTAGATATATATATATATATATATATATATATATATATATATATATATATATATATACACATACACACACACACACACACATATATATATATATATATATATATATATATATATATATATATTTAAGTTTAGTATTATCGTACTAGATTTTTTTCTATAGTAAATGAAGATTTGTGTATTTTAGAAACTTGCCATAAGACTGTGACGCGCAATGAATTGCGGGTGCAATGCCACTAATGGAAATAGAGGAATTTTCTTAAAATACATCTAATTTGTTTTGTTTTTCCTGAACATTTTGTATGCCTGTATCTAAAGGGACAATCTTCATATTGGGGTTGATATTTCTTAAAGCTCTAATAAAAAGAACGGTTTCTTTTACTCCATTTAATAGAAAACTGTTTCTTTTACGCCACATAATAGAAAAAAACTGCTTCTTTCACTCCTTTATTAAGAAAAAAATTTTTTTACGTCCTTAAATAGAAAAAAAACTGCTAATTTTTCACACTTTTAATAAAAACTGCTGATTTTACTCCTTTTCATAAAAAAATGCTTCTTTTACTCCCTTTAATAGAGAAAACATGCTCCCTTTGCTCCCTTTAATAGGAAAAATCTTTTACTCACTTCACTAGAAATAACTGCTAATTTTTCACCATCTTTAATAGAAATAACTGCTTCTTTTACTCCCCTTAATAGAAACTCGTTCCTTTACTTCCTTCAAAAGAAAATACTGTTTCTTTTACTACCCTTAATAGAAAAAAGTTTCTTCTACTCCCTTTAATAGAAAAACTGCTTCTTTTACTCCCCTTAATATAAAAAAACTGCTTCTTTTACCCCCTTTAATACAAAAAAAAATGCCTTTTTTACTCCACCTACTAGAAAAAAATGCCCTTTTTACTCAATTTAATAGAAAAATGCTTCTTTTATTCTCTATGATAGAAAAAATGCTTCTTTTACTCCCTTTAATAAAAAAAAACTGCTTCTTTTAAAACCATAAATCGAAAAACTGCTTCTTTTACTCCCTTTAATAGAAAAAAATACTGCTTCTTTTAAAACCTTAAACCGAAAACTGCTTCTTTTACTCCCTTTAATAGAAAAAAATACTGCTTCTTTTAAAACCTTAAACCGAAAACTGCTTCTTTTACTCCCTTTAATAGAAAAAATGCTTCTTTTACTCCCTAAGATATAAACACTGCATCTTTTACTCTCTTCAATATAAATAAAACTACTTTTTTTTACTCTCAGACATGATATTTAATTATGCAAATTTACAAGTAAAGAAATTAATAAACCCTCAACTAGAGAGTTAAGGATGAACACCTTACAAATAACACATTAACAACTCAGATCACATGTCCCCCCCCCCAAAAAAAAAATATTCATGAAAGCCATAGAAAATTACGATGAATGAATCAGTTCAAGTGAAAAACATTAAATGTTTAACTGTAAATATCTCGACACACTGATAATGAGGAATATCAGCCCCTTTTAATCCATTGAACCATAAACGTAAGTAAGATTAGCTAATCCCCAACAGCTAATGAAAGAGATCCGAGATAGTCAGTCGGATGACCTTCTCATGGCTGGTTTTTCATCCAAAGCAGCAGCTAGAGCCGGTCGAGTGTATTTTAGAATCTCTCAAGTTTCCATTGGCAGTTGTTGTTGTTATCATTGTTACTTCAGCTGGAGTTTATATGCTAAGGACGGCGGTGCAGGGTCTTGCTGCGCATGAGAGAGAGAGAGAGAGAGAGAGAGAGAGAGAGAGAGAGAGAGAGAGAGAGAGGTTTGCTTCTGTTAAGCCCAATCTCAGAAACCTTACAAAATATTTGAGAGCTTCGCTTAATTCGTGGTGCTGTTCGTACCTCTTGGCTTTATTTTCTTTTTCGAATTTTCTCTTAAAAAAGAATAATAGCAAATGTAGAGTTTGCTGTAAGATATACGAAAGCAATCCGATAAATTTCTTTTACAATTGCATAGCAGTAAGGACGTAGAGTTTTTTCTATAGTTACTCTGTTCTCTGACAAAAGAAGTGAAATTTTCTCTTCGGTCACATGGTGACGAGCGCTACGTACACTGGCTGAGGCGGTCAGGCTACGATGTCCTACAAATGCAACTTTCTCTTTTCCACAGACGGGTTTGCCATCTTGTGTGAGAAGCGAATGAGAATATTTTTGCACCTCGCGCAAAAGAGTGGAAAGAATTTGTCGTTTTACTTAGAAGTGACTGAATTTGAGGGACGTTGGAAGAATAGAGAAAAGTTTCGCTTCTGTTTTTTTTTTCTTTTTATTTAGTTTATATATTAAATCAACCAGAATAAGAAAATTAGTAGTAGCCAAAGTCAATCATATTACAGTTTATAGAAAAAGCATTACAGCAACATAATTTTAAGCAAGAGTGAAATAATTTCTGTATCCTTTATCAGTTTTACCTATATATTATATTATCTTATATTAGCAAGTAATAATAATAATAACAATAATAATAATAATAAATCAAAATAATAATAATAACAATAATAATGATGATGATATATAATAAATCAGAATAATAATAATAATAATAATAATAATAATAATAATAATAACAACAACACCATTAGTTAGGATGAAATTGACAGTACCAAAAAATACAAGCAAGGTAGTTAACGTATGAAGCAAACAGTAATAGTAACCATAAAACCATTGGCTACAACTTTTCGTGGTTTTCGTACAGGAGCAATCCTGATAGTGAAAGGCTAAAGCATCAAATTTCTCGTTTATAGAATATACAGGAGCCACTCACACTGAAAGGAGTCAGTCAAATCATCGAGTTACATAACGGGATTTTAGAGCAATAATAAAAAATAAGAATCAGCATCGCTAATATTCATATATGTATATGTATATGTATATGTATATGTATATGTATGTGTGTATATATATATATATATATATATATATATATATATATATATATATATATATATATATATATATATATATTAGTGTGTGTGGTATATGGAGTATATATATATATATATATATACATACATATATATATATACACACATATATAATATATATATACACATATATGTATATATATATATGCATATATGTATATATATATATATATATATATATATATATATATATATATATATATATATATATATACATATACAAACAACTTACATATGTGGTATAGGCTTTACAATCTATACACATACAAACATTACATATATATATATATATATATATATATATATATATATATATATATATATATATATATATACACACACACACACGCTTGCATGCATATATACTTCATAATATGAAATTCATCAATTGTATTCGAAGTGCATTTTAAAAACTCGTCTTGATATATTTACCATGTTTTATCGCTATAATCAGGCTATAATTAGTTGGTGTTTTTGAGTTTGGTGGTTGAGTTATGCAGCAGTTGTATAAAATAAAAAAGGATAAGAAAAACAAACGAATAATGCTTTATCTATGAGATGAAAAACAGAAATTCTTTAAAAAGATTGTTCATAAAGTATGGTTTAAAAAGATGAAATCTACATTTGAATATGTTGGCGATTTCTCGTGTTATCTCATGTTTTGTTATATCTAACTGAATATAAAATATATAAAATGTAGCTCATAGAAAAAATTTACTTCACATATGTAGGCTATAGCTAAGCAACTTTTGCAGGCTATAATTGTGTAGCATTGGGAAGTTCTTGACGTTTGACCTAGGATTTTCAAAATTGAATCACTTCCTCATCTCAACATAAGTAATCCATGAAAGCTTCACTCCTCTATGAGTAAAACTGTGGGCAGGAAGTTGTTCACAAAGGAGAAAATCAGGTAAACAGACAAACAGGGGCGAAAACATAACCTCCTCCCAACGTCGTTGGCGAAGTTAATTCCCATTACGATAGCAATTCTCCTTCGGCCTTTTCTTTATAATATAACGCAAAATTTGGTAAATATTTTACATACAGATTCATGACCCCATAGCAGGTCTCACAAGACTAATCAATAATCTTTCTTTCGAGTGCATATTCAGTCTATTTGAGTACTCAGAACAACATTGTTTATAAATATTTATTCATACACAGTTTCTCCAACTTGCATCGTTTCATCCCAATCAGTTACATTAATTCTGCTGTTCTTAGATTTATCGGAAGTCCCATCTCCCTGATATAAAATGTATTCTATTATGCATGTTTGTAAGTACAGTGCTAATTTGGAGATTAATACAAAATAATTTGCTTACACTAACTCTTAAGTTTCTATCGCTAGTTCAATCTGAACCTTATTCCATCTAAAACCCCCTTTTTCATTATAAAATATGCTTAATTCAAGTATAAGTTTCAAGCCATTCTACATATTTATCACAATGTCACATTAAAGGAAGATTTTATCCGTAATCTAATTTTTTTCATTATAAAATCTGCTTAATTCAGGGATATGTTTCAAGCAATTCTACATATTCATCACAATAATGTTACATTAAAGGAAGGTTTCATCTTTAATAGCTTTTTTTTTCATAATAAAATCTTCCAAATTCAAGGATAAAATAATATCCACAAAATTTCAGTAATTCATCTCTACTTTTCCATATCATGCCATAGGTCAGCAGTTAATAGTTGTTTTAAATATATATATATATATATATATATATATATATATATATACATATACATATATATATATATATATATATATATATATATATAGCTAACTAATAGACTGATTAGGAATAAATACTTTAGACTTTTTTTTTCTTTTTCATTTCTCTCATGCGTCCTGCTTGCGATTGTATCCGGAATGCAAGGCAACTGATTCCTCGTGCTGCTTTGTTGAGTAGATTCGCTAATTATGGATCGTAATGAATCTTATATCTAGGTCTCTCAATTCTTGAAGAAATAATAGCATTCATAGTAACGGATACCTAAAGTTGGGAATTAGTACAATAACACCGAATATCTAGTACTTCTGTCTGTCAAAATTTCATATTCTTAAAGAATAACGGTAAGCAATACCTGATACATTAACAAGAGAGAAAATACGAAAAGGAGACTAAAATGAATAAGGGGATGGGAACGCAGAGGAGGGAGGCACTCCCAGAGGGGGGGGGGGGGGGCTTTTGTGAGAGGGAAGGGTGAGGGGGTTGGAGAAGAGTGGTCATTAGTAAGAGGCCACATGTGAGCAGAAGTCGTCCTCCCTCATGGAGTCTTAACAGTACCATGACACCAAGCAACTTCGTGCATGTCAAAAGTATGCTTTAAATGTGGTCTGACTATTCAAAGTAGTTGTTTTCCACGGCCAGAAACATAGCCACAATTTGTGTGTGTGTGTGTGAGAGAGAGAGAGAGAGAGAGAGAGAGAGAGAGAGAGAGAGAGAGAGAGAGAGAGAGAGAGAATTCCGATTAGTGAAGATTAAACCGTCCAAATTAACCTCTCTCTGTCCGATCAATACATTTTTTTTAAATAATTTCACTATTGTATTTTATTACAGCTTCTCTAATTTTTTACAAATCAAATATCATTACATTCTTACATTTGTTCAAGGGTCACCTAGTTCCCGTGTTATACCTACGATTAATCTATGAATTTATATTTTCTAGTGTAAATCCACTGACATGCGTCATCAAATTATCATTTTATCAAAATCCTTGAATGGCAGTTATAATTTCGTATGTTTTCTATATCATCCTTCAAAAACTCATTTCATTCTTGAATGTCACAGAGGCGTATCAATACGTTTACGTAAGACAGCTCCTTGCATTATAAAATCTTTTAAAAGCTTATATAATTTTGTATTCATGAAACCTTATTTCATTCTTATTGGTAAATATGCTTTTGATTACCAACACAAAATAGAGGACATAAAGAAAAACTAAATTTTACTAGCACCTGCCATTTGTGGCTGGGGGAGTAAATATACTTAAGGGAAGTTATAATTCGCAGGTAAAATCATATCCAAAAGATATCCTATGCAGACATCTATTAAGCATTGGAGGCCGCATACTAATTAACATGCATCATGAAAATTTTCTCATAATAGGATGCCCAAATTCTTAAATAGCTAGGTTGAAATATAACAATTAGATAGCATCAGCACAAGTGACATGATTTCCTTGGACAAGCATAACTAAATTAACTTTTCAACTGACTTAGTTTTTTGCTAAATTAACATAAATTTCTGCATTTTCATTGCAGAAACCTATAGGGATCCCAGCATAAAAGTCACAAGAAATGTATACTACGACCAATTTCCGTAATAGCAAGCTCAAAGAAAGGGTAACATTCCAAGAACAAAATTAGAAGCAAATAATTGTTAATAACTCCAATTTCTACTATATCTATAATCTGGCCCTAAAGAAAACGTTAAATTTGTTCCCTATTTTATACCTTAACCATTTCTATTTATCTCTGTAATACAAGACGTCATTACAGTTTACATCAGAAGTAATTACCATCGTAATTGATATTATTACATACTATGATACTGAGAATATAACCTTAACAAAAAAACATCAACACATGGATAATGTCGCCGATAAAGGTAAACGAATAGACCGCGGCTAAAGACAATTTCAATGGGATTATGAAGCGCGTTACATGATACACTGCTGAATATATCCAGTAACACTTTATAGGGCTTTACACCCAAGGTCACAGTCAACTATAATAAAAGCTGAAAGATACAACACCTTTATTCATGTCATCATGATCACACCAACTTTGATATAGGTGTTCATTATTATAATAATAATAATAATAATAATAATAATAATAATCCTTATTATTATTATTATTATTATTATTATTATTATTAGCCAAGCTGAAACCCTATTTGGAAAAGCAGGATGCTGTAAGCCCAAGGACCCAACATGGTAAAATAGCCCAGTGAGGAAAGGAAACAAGAAAACAAGAGAACTCTACCCCAAGACAGTGGAAGACCATGGCATAGAGGCTATGGCACTACATATATGAATGATTACCTGCCCAAAAAAAAAAAAAAAAAAAAAAAAAAAAAAACAGCCACTACAAATAACAACTACTGTATCTACCTTGATAAATGTCATATTGACAGCTTCTATAATTTTAATGAATCGGTATTTGTGTTTTTACTGAGAAAAGTGAAGGGCCCATGAAGTTCTAATGTCATTCATTGATCTTGGAAGAGAACCGAATTTGATGCAAAGAGGTGCAAGGTGAATAACGTGATTAGCAAATGCAGAAGAATCATTAAGAGTTTCTCATTTATTTCTTAGACTAGACAAAAGAAAAATGTATTAGACTTACTCGTTTTTCTCCATTCCAATCTTAGATTCGTTACTGAATCAAACCAAAATTCAAGAAAAAAACTAACAGCCAAAGCCTAACAAAATTGTTACAGATATATTCAAAACAAGAAATTAACTATTTACAACTAATCTACAAACATATAAAGGTCAAGCTAGGGTTTTACCGAGTAGGGCCTGGAAAATATAGAAAGAAAAAAATTGAATTATTTAAAAAAGGGGTAAACGACCATTAAAACAACGTCTTCACTGGTACAACAACATTATATCCTAGCTTTTTATTATGTATGGCGTCTTAGACATTTAAAATAACAAAATACTCGCAAGCATACAAACTTTCTAATCAACTTGACTGCTAATCATAGAATTCATAAAAGCGAGATTCTAAGTTAGCTAAACACCTAAAAAAATCAAATAGGAATTTTGGTTGAGAAAATTCCAAATTTAAATTACATATTTCTAGAGCCTAAGAAATACACAAAATGTTTATGATGCTTATTTAATATTCTGTCCATTGTTACTGCCATTCATGAGCGACCTTTAAAGGCGAGGGAGGAATGAGCGTTGATCCCAATATAAGGTAGAATGATGATGGAAGCAGTTTAAGAGATTTACAGCAGGGGATCATATGCAACCAAAGTCTTTTTTTTTTTTTTGGTTATGAATAAAGTAATAATTCATAAGTACAAAGTTATTACAAATGTCCTGTTGAACATGTAGATTTGACTTATTACACAGTTTATAAATAACTTATCTATTTAACGGTGTTGCTGATGTTACTATATCTTTATGATATATTTTTATCATTTACAGTGCATTCGTTATTTCACTATTTCCTTTCCTCAATGGGCTGCTTTCCCTATGGAAGCCATTGGGCTTCCAGTATTCTGCTTTTTCAGTTAGGATTTTAGCTTGGCTAATAATGATAATAATAATAATAATAATAATAATAATAATAATAATAATAATAATAATAATAATAATAATAATAATAATAATAATAATAATAATAACAATAATAATAATGATACCATAAACTCAGAAAACATTCGACAAGTGTCATCACTGAAATGCAGAAGGAAGTAATTTTATCATCACAAATGTGAACACACCTTTTTCCTTAGTTTATTGTTCCAATTCTAAGCACGTTATTCTTACCTATTATTATTACAAAATAACTCCATTCCCCCAACTACGTTCAATGTTTTATTTTTTCGAACTTCACTTTTATTTGTAGTATTTTGATAATTTACACTATTGATATCACTAATATATCCTTCACAGCTGATTTATCGTTTTATGAGATCAATAATTAAGGAACGAAAGACGAATTATTGTTTTTTTTTTTATTTAATCCAGTATTTCATCATCATCGGCATTGTTGCTACTACGACCACTACTAATAATAATACTAATATTAATAGGTGAAATTATCAATAATGATATTGATAATAATAATGGCAATACAAATTCTTGATATAGTACTATAACTATAACAATAAAGATATCAGTAACAATTGTGAAAAAAATATCTTTGTAAATAGAGGTTACAATGTATGATAGCACTTATTTATGCAACAACTAAATTCATTTGATTTTTATTTCTAACACAAAATAGAATTCCCTTTAAATCTTCTTTAATTGCCATTTCAAATCGTATCCTTCCACTCTTTTTTCTAAAGTAATTTACGAATATCAAACTCATACAAATCAAAATTAATAAAATAGCATATTTCTAAAAATAGAAAAGAAATTCAGTACAGTTCCAGATACAACTACTAAACCTTATCACTTAGGAGATTTTACTTTCATTGTATCTAGTTTCAATTTTCATTCACAACACAAATGCTTACGACACTTGGTAAAAACTTTTGTTTTCCAATTTTAAACCAGTACTAGAAGAGGTCGATTTTTATCAACCTTTACACACGTGATTTCTGAGCTGAAGTGGTCCGAAGGAAATGGAAGAATGTGTTGAAGAACAATTATAGGGACCCCAAATAGGGACAAGCTTGTAAAGAAAGGAGACGATCTCCGAGTTGGAAACATAACTTTAAAAGTTGATACCTTCTATGAAGTAGGTAGAGTTGAAAAAGTCCATTGAGAAATGGATCAAAATAAAACTCTGAGGAAACGTAGTACTGAGAATATCCCTTGAAAAGAGAATGAGTTGAAACCTCAATTGCGTAAAGTTGAAAATATCCCTAACAAAAGAGATCAGATTGAAACCTTCATAGGATGCTTCCTATCAGACCCCTTCCACTTACTTCTGCCTGCATATCTTGCTATCTTACTCTTTTCTCCTGCATGTCATTTTCTGTTTTAAGTTCTACCTGAACTTTTACCTTCCCTTCTCCCATGTTCTGACCCTTTTACAATCATGATTCTCTAACGAGAGGACAGGTTGCTTCTAAGCTAACATTGCTTTCATGTCTATTCAAAAGATTCCATCACTGATACTGTAACTGATAGTCAATTAATGAAATGTCACAAGGTCAAAATTTGAATTGAAACATAATCGTCCATGCGTGACTAGTTAATGTGCTCATTTTGGCATAAAGGCTATAAGTATAAAAACAAATAAAAGCAAAATATCAAATTTAGCTCCTTTATTCAATTAACATGATATTTTCTGGTAATTACCTAAGGTATTATTTTCTTAGAAGAACAATTCAGTGTATTATACCTCCGTTGAACTTCCAGCAAAAATATAAATTTCAATTAAAGTTTTGAAGCATAGCTTTTATATGACATAATTGTTGAAATCGAGGCTGTCAGTAATTAAAAACAATCTATTGCCAAGAGAACGAAAACCAGAGACATATCGTTTCTTTATGATAACTGTCGTTAAATTCAATAACAATGACAAGGCTTATAAGCCATATACGAACAGATATACTCGCATATCTTTCTTAAGAAGAAATGACTACATGAAATTACATGAAAGTTTGAATATATAATATAAATACATATATGATATATATAATACACAGTATATTTATATGCATATGTATATATATCTACATACACACACACACACACATATATATATATATATATATATGTGTGTGTATATATATATATATATATATATATTATACAAACAAACATAAAAACACACACACACACACACACACACACACATATATATATATATATATATATATATATATATACATACATACTGTATATGTACACTTAGATTCAAAAGTCCGCCGACACTCAGGGAGAATCGCTCGTCAGAGGTCTCTAGTGTTACCATGACAAAACAAATAAAGAGTTGCATTTCTTACTACTTCTTAGGGAATAGGCGGAGCCTTGTCCAAGCTCAGCGAACTCTGGAAAATATTACAAATCTTGTTGCCATATCTTATGCTGTAGTATCATTTGACATCTCAACTATCCAATACAAATACACAAAACACACACACACACACTATATATATATATATATATATATATATATATATATATATATATGTATATGTATATATATATATACACACATATATATATATATATATATGTATATATATATATATATATATATATATATATATATATATATATCTATATATATGTATATATATATAGATATATGGGTGCCGTCATAGTATGTGGCCTACCTTTTTGGATCTGTTATAGTATGTGGCCTACCCGGTTTGAATGTGTCCTACCTAAGCCGGTTTGAATGTGTCCTACCTTAGGAAGAGTTTGTATATATATATGTAATGAAATCAATTATTTTTCACAATTGTTTAATATCTAACAATACAATTTTAAAAGAACAGTTTCCTTGCCTACGAGTATGACGGGAGAAGCTAACTTAAAAAACCCACCTAACCTATGCTAAAAGCCGTGTCCTTACCCGGGGGGGCTGTGCCCCCCCGGACCCCCCCCCCCCTTATGCTAAAAGCCGTGTCCTTACCCGGGGGGGCTGTGCCCCCCCGGACCCCCCCCCCCCCCCCTTATGCTAAAAGCCGTGTCCTTACCTACGAGTACGACGGGAGAAGCTAACTTAAAAAACCCACCTAACCTATGCTAAAAGCCGTGTCCTTACCCGGGAGGGGGGGGGGGGGGGGCGGACCCCCCCCTTACACAACATTAACATTAACTACATAGTTAAATACTGAAATCCATGTGTACTTACATGATCAATATTCGTAATAACAGTATGTAGGCCACATACTATATCAGAGACAAAATTCCGTAGGCCACACTCGAAAGGTAGGCCACATACTATAACGGCACCGATATATGTATATATATATATATATATATATATATATATATATATATATATATATATATATATATATATATATATATATATATATATAAATCTAGAATCTGTATAAGCATGTAGAAATTAATGGAGTGGCATAACTTAACAATTCCTTCCATTAACAGCTACATTAGATTGTTTGGAGATCTGACATTAGTCTTATTCCAGTTTCATTTATCGCTCGATGCTGTAAAGTATTCATAAAAACGGCATAAATGAGTTATACGAGCCTTGAGGTCAATCAGAGAGAGAGAGAGAGAGAGAGAGAGAGAGGAGAGAGAGAGAGAGAGAGAGAGAGAGAGAGAGAGGAGAGAGAGATTACAGTAGTGAATGTAGTAATTGTTTATCCTGTAAATTGATTTCTAGACAGGAGAAATTTACGCTTGATATTGCAACGTCTCCAATAAAAATTATTGTATTATGCTTCCAAAAAATTAGTTTTAGAATGCTAAATTGATTGCTAAAGACTTTCATAGGTCTTTAGATATTCATAGATAGGAACATTTTGGAATACATAAGGATACTTTACTGAAAAATATTTCCCAAGTCATTCAGATTCAAGGGGATGTGCCATCTCAGTCTTTAGTTCGCAACCCGCTTTCCCTTTATTCATAAAAGTTTTTACTTTTCCTTTTCCGCCCGTATTTGTGGCTAAGAACGGTTGGCATTGACATTTAAACTAGAATTTTAAATATATACTGTAAAATATTTGCTGTGTTGCCATTTCAATCTTTATTACAAGAGCTATAATTTGCTTGATAAGTACTGAGGCCCTTTGACAAAATTGGAGATATTTATCATCGAGTAGAGATAACGAGATTATTTTGTTGGACTTAAATGCTCATCCACATAATGGTAGATTTTGGAAAAATAATAGCTGTAATTAGATAGTCGTTGTCTTATGAGTGTTTGAAGGATTCGAAGTTATACTATTTAGTTACTATAGATCATTATTTTCCATATACCACAAGTTTTCCAATTAATATGCTCATTACGAAAGTACTCTGTAGGATAATTTACCCGTTTGCTTTAAAATCAACCAAGATATTTTCGTTAACTGGAATAATTATAGAGGAATGTGATTGAAATTGTATAAAAAGATAAGTGAAATAGTGCTCAAAATGCCTTATTTTCTAATCCAGCTAATGAATAGCTTGTCTTGGCTTCACGAAAATTTCGAAAAGTTCCAGGTTGGAATGGTCAAGTGAAGGTGTTTCTTGCTGCCGCTCAGGAGAGATTCTTTTCTGGAGGGATAGTGAGAAACTAGGAACTAAAATTGACGGCTTTATTTGAATACCGGCGAAAAAGGCAAGTTTTCTTAAAAATATTGAGGATGTTTAATAAACGAATGAATAAAGAATGAATGAAAGGAACACAAATAGGAACTTGATCATGGAGACTTACGCCTATTTGAGTCACGATTATTAGAAGTCAGCGTAATCAATCTACGTAATTTTCTGAAGATAAAGCTACTAGTAATTACATAATCACTGATAACTTACAGCCAGGGTATTAGTGTAGGAAATCATTTTGTGCTCATGCCCCCTGCGCTTATATATATATTTTATTTTATTTTATTTTTTTTTGGAAAATTAGGGAATATATTACGGAAAAATTAGTATTTCTTTCTTTCATTAAAAAATCTTGGAAAATTATGTCGTTCTGAGGACAAGAGACTTTTTTATATGATTTATCAATAAAGCAAAATTTCTCAAAGGTTTTGCTAGTATGTAATAGTGGTCTCATTTACCGCAATACAACTCCTTTTCGATTCAATAAACTAAATTCTGATTATATTCAAAGTGTTATGCAGTCATCAGTATTTACTGTTTCCATCACAGATTATTTATTATGCAAAGTTAATAGTTAACTTTGGTTACCAATCAACCTTAGAATAACAACGGCTATTTGTTCGGTTGCTACTAGCTACTACAAATGAACTAATAATGAATTAGGTTAGATATATTTCATGGAACATTAACGGTTATTAAATTAGATTGAGGCAATGCTACAATATTTTACAAGTTGTATCAAAAAAATTTTAACCTCTTTCCACAACCTCTAAAATACAAATGACTTCCTTATTTCCTCAAATTCTTCAGAGTCGGACTGCCCGGGAATGAGTAAACCCCCCCCCCCCCCCCCCCCCCGCCACCAACCCATCCATTGAAAGTGTCTACTGGGCTCCTCAAAAGAATAGTAAATATAATTATATATATATATATATATATATATATGTGTGTGTGTGTGTGTGTGTGTGAGTGTGTGTGTGTGTGTTTTGTGTATTTGTAGTGAATACTCGAGGGACAAATGATACCACAGTATGAAATATGGCAACTCGATTTGTAATATTTTTAAGCGTTCGCTGAGGTTGGACAAGACTCCGCCCATTTCCTTGAAGGTAGTAAGAAGACCAACTCTTTCTTTGTTTTGTCACGGTAACACTAGAGACCTCTGACGAACGATTCCCCTTGAGTGTCGGCGAACTTTTGAATCTAAGTGTACATATGTATACATATACATATATATATATATACATATGCATACACATACATATATATACATAAATATATATATACATATATATATATATATATATATATATATATATATATTAATGCGTTGGCTGTTTAGTTCAGTATTAATTCAGAATCTTGTCCCGGTAGATGCACTTACAGAATATGTTCACAAAGATCGAGTAAATTCTGTATGATGGACTATTTGTATCTATCTATCTATCTATCTATATATATATATATATATATATATATATATATATATATATACATATATATATTATATATATAATATACGTTATATATATCATATATAAAAGACCTTTTCCCCTATCTTGTCCGACGCTCAGAGGCTATCGCATTTGATATTCGATGCACTTATCCCTTGCCTATCAGATATGGTTATCATATTTCATGGTACATCAAAGTGCTCTGAAATAAATAAAAAGTTAAGTGAAAGGTATTAAGAATCATATTAGCATTTCCTTGGCTTACTTCGAAATTCTTTGCATATGTTAAACAGACTATCATTCAAGATGATTAATCTGCAAACACCATTTGTGAATGCCGTAAAATCTCTCTCTCTCTCTCTCTCTCTCTCTCTCTCTCTCTCTCTCTCTCTCTCTCTCTCTCTCTCTCCTCTCTCTCGTAATGATTTTGTTAATAAGAAAGATATGCAACTTGGAGTTAAGAAAGCCGTTGCCTTAATTTTTTCTTAACTGCTTTATGCAAAAACTAACACCATATAAAAACAAATTACATGAAATGATATGCAGAAGGCTTTTTTAGCACACAAATGGGATTCCAATCATATACCAATACCAAATATCATCTATAAATTTTTTCGAAATATTACATTTTTTATCTTACGGAAAAAAATGGGACTTACTTGCCTGCAAACAAAACGTATACAGTAAGGACAAGAATATCGATTAATTACTGAGTCTGACAATTACTAATAATTTAATAATACTAGGCATGCAGTTAATTCTCATAGTCAGGCTTTTTCCATCATGAGGCTCAATACTGCAGAGTAGTCAAGAAGTTTTATTTCGGCTGTGAACAAGTTGTGCAAAGATCTTCCTAATCGGGTAGTTGAATTAGTAGAACTTCAAAATTTCAAACTTCCAGCAAATATTTTTATGTTGAAAAGCCTGACGAAAGTCTTTTTATTTTATATACAGAGAATATCTGTTTTGATGTTGTAACTGTTTTTGAAATATTTTATTTTATTTGTTCACTATTTCTCATATCGTTTATTTATTTCCTTATTTCCTTTCGTCACTGGGCTATTTTCCGCGTTGGAGCCCTTAGGCTTATAGCATCCTGCTTTTTCAACTAGGGTTGTAGCTTATATAATAATAATAATAATAATAATAATAATAATAAAAATAATAATAATAATAATAATAATAATAATAATAATAATAATAATAATAATAATAATAGTAATAATAATAATAATGGATTATTTCCTTTTGGAAGTTCATCCCGTTTTATCAACTATTGTGAAGTCATGTCGCTGAACCCGTATAAACAGGGCATTGAATTCTGTCCAATACAATGTAATTCAATTTATATTTCATTGCTATTGTTCGAGACTTAAAGAGAGAAGTAAAAACTGCTGTATGAACATACCATTTCCATCACTTTAATACTTTTTGCAGGACATTCAACTAACGCATTGTGTTTCATCTATAAGATGAAGCATGCTATCTATGTCCTACATATCAGTTGCATCTTTTGGTAACATTAAATGATTGTGATTAGTCGTCTTGTTAAAATACCTAATAATAATAATAATAAATAATAAATAATAATAAATAATCATCATCATAATCATCATCATCAAAATAATAATAATAAT
This sequence comes from Palaemon carinicauda, assembly GCF_036898095.1. Taxonomy (NCBI): domain Eukaryota; kingdom Metazoa; phylum Arthropoda; class Malacostraca; order Decapoda; family Palaemonidae; genus Palaemon; species Palaemon carinicauda. Next base: position 168,403,943 of record NC_090732.1, on the reverse strand, counting down.
AATAATAATAATAATAATAATAATAATAATAATAATATATGATTTACTGGAAACCAGAGCTTCAAACATTCACTTACTTCCACAACCTTCTCAAAATACCTATGCACGAGTTTTCGAAATGGCTGTTATGAAGTTACAAAAATAAAGACAATATCACTACGCTAGAGAGTGGATTATATTTTCTTTCTATACATTTTGGCCATAAAGCCAAGCACTGTATCACGGGAAGTCATTCAGCACCCATGTACATCGGGAAGAAAATTCCGCTGTTACACGTTTGAAGTAAATGTTAAAGAGGTTGAACAAAATGGAAGTACAGTAAAAGGCTGATAAGCTATCATCTCCCCAGCATAATAAAGAGGTAGTGTCTGGCTGTGTGTGTATGTATGTAATGTGTGTATATGTATGTATGTATATATATATATATATATATATATATATATATATATATATATATATATATATTTATATATATATACATATATATATACATATATATATATATATATATGTATATATATATGTATATATATATATATATATATATATATATATATATATATATATATATATATATATTATATATATATATATATATATATATATATATATATATATATATATATATCCTATCTCGCTGAGCGGCATTGCCAAGGGCTCCATTACGGAAAATAGCTCAGTGAGGAAAGGAATTAAGTAAATAAACTACAACAGAATTAATGTACAATATGAACTACTTTAAGAACAATAGCAACATTACAACAGATCTTCCATGTATAGATTATAAAAACTTAAAGAAGCAAGAAGAGAAATAAGATAGAAAAGTGTGCCCGAGTGTACCTTCAAGCACGAGAACTCCACCCCAAGACAGCGGAAGACAAATAATCAGAATCAACAGAATACATTTTTTAAATAGAAAATTACAATCAAACAGATTCTCCAACCCCAAAACAGCGAAAGACAAATAATCAGAATCAACAGAATACATTTTTTAAATAAAAAATTACACTCAAACAGATTGCAAAACACATTGTAATAGTGTATTGACTTCTATCTATTCACCAAGTATCTATCTACTAGTCTAGTCAACGCACTCGCAAAGTACTTTTACTTTTAGTGCTGATAGCGGCCTTGGCCAAGTTAGTTAACATGCTACAGAGTCCAAAAGTCAATGGGAAAGTAAAAGCCTTGCTTAACAAGACTCTTGATGCGATGATTCCTTCTATTTATAAAGAATTTAAAAATCTTAACAAGCGTGATAAAATATTAACATGATTTCTGAAAAGTAATGAATTACTTTTTGTATGCCTGGGTGTATTATGAGCGTAATTGCATGTCAAAAACACATACATACTGTACATACATACATACATACATAACCAGAAAGTTGATTACTGATTAGAAAAAGTTCGAATTACGCAAAGAAAAAATGCAAAATTTAACCGAGACATGTGATTTGAAATCATTTTATATACCCTTACCTATCCCACAAACATCATTGCAGTGTAAAAATACACACAAATACGAGGAATAAGTTGCAGACTTATTAATATTAAAAAGAACCTCAGGGCATTTCAACAATGTGAAATAATACTTACAGATGAATTTTGAGATTTTTTATATTTCTAATACTTATACTGCATACAATAACTATAATACAATATACCAAGAATATAATAATTCATAAAACTTCAAACTTCCAGAGAATATTTTTATGTCGAACAGGTTGATATAAGTCTCTTTTTATAGTTTATATATATATATATATATATATATATATATATATATATATATATATATATATGAAACATTATTTTAATGTTGTTAATATTCTTAAAATAATTTATTTTGATTATTCCTTACTTCTCTTGCACTTTATTTATTTCCATATTTCCTTTCTTCACTGAGCTATTTTCTCTGTTGGAGCCCATGGGCTTCTGGCATACTACTACTACTACTACTACTACTACTACTACTACTACTACTACTACTACTACTAAAATAAAAAAAAATAATTATAATAGTAATAAAAATGAAAAATCATACTGACAGATGAAATATTGATACATTCATATTTCTAATCATTATACTGCATAGACAAATACAATAGACAACAACAAAATAACAAGTTGTATAACAGATAACAACTTCAATACAAAATACGAGAACAACAATAACAAGTTATGTAACAAAACTTTGCTAAAAACCCGAATCCAACAATGCAAGCAAGTGCACTATGCGAGAGGGACTCTGAGGGCTGAAGTGAAAGTGCCGCTATTTAAGCTTACAAAAGAGTCGGCAGGGAGGGGCCACTTCCGGTGACAAGGTGACATTCGTTCACCTCTCGCTCTTGACTTCATTCATTCATTCATTTTGAACGTGTTTTGCCTATAGTGGTTTCCATATTTCTCCTTTTCTTTGCCCATTTTGCAAATTGTACTTCAATTGTTCCCTATCTCTCATTTTTCTTGCAAATTTTGAAAATTTTACTTCAAGTGTTCAGTATTTCTCCTTTTTTTGCCCATTTTGCAAATTGTACTTCAAGTGTTCCCTATTTCTCATTTTCGTTGCCCATTTTATAAATTGTACTTCAAGTGTTCCCTATGTCTCCTTTTCTTTGCCTATCCTGTAAATTGTACTTAGTGTTTCCTATTTCTCGTTTTCTTTGCCCGTTTTGTAAAATGTACTTCCAGTGTTCCCTATTTCTCCCTTTCTTTGCCAATTTTGAAAATTGTACTTGAAGTGTTCCCTATTTCCAATCTTTTTTGCCCAATTTGTAAATTGTACACCGTGTTTCCCATTTCTCATTTTCTTTGCCCATTTTGCAAATTGTACTTCAAGTGTTCCCTATTTCCAATCTTCTTTGCCCAATTTGTAAATTGTACATCGTGTTCCCCACTTCCCATTTTCTTTGCCCATTTTGCAAATTGTACTTCAAGTGTTCCCTATTTCCAATCTTCTTTGCCCAATTTGTAAATTGTACATCGTGTTCCCCATTTCTCATTTTCTTTGCCCATTTTGCAAATTGTACTTCGTGTTCCCTATTTCTCCCTTTCTTTGCCCCTTTTGTCAATTGTACTTCAAGTGTTCCCAATTTCTCCTCTTCTTTGCCCATTTTGTAAGTTGTACTTCAGGTGTTCCCTATTTCTCCTTTTTTTTTTTTTTTTTTTTTGCCCATTTTGTAAATTGTACTTCCAGTGTTCCACATTTCTCTCTTTCTTTGCCTATTTTGTATATTGTACATCAAGTATTCCCTATTTCTCCCATTCTTTCCCCATTTCGCAAAGTTTACTTAGTGTCCCCTATTTCTTCTATTCTTTGCCTATTTTGTACATTATACTTCAAGTGTTCTCTATTTCTCCCTTTCTTTCCCCATTTTGCAAATTGTACTTCAAGTCCTTCATATTAAATAAACTATTTGGAAAATTCGTATCTATTCGTTCATTTTTATTCACCTTTACACATGACAGTTTTGTTAGCTCTTTTTCTGTCTAATGATCTTAATCATACTTTAATTCATTCTATAACCATCTGTAATATAGAATTTAACTTTATTTTAAAAGTCACTTTTAATATTACTTAATTCATTTCATAACCAACTGTAAAACATAATTTAACCAGCTTAAAATGGTCACTTTTAATACTACTTAATTCATTTTATGACCATCCGTAAAATAGAATTCAACTTCATCTTAAAATGGTCACTTTTAATATTACTTAATTAATTTTATGACCATCTGTTCAATAAATTTTAACTTGATCTTATAATGGTCAATTTCAATATTATTATAAATAGCCAATATATAATCATAGCTGGAGAGGCAGAGTGGTACAGAACAATAACAGACACACCACATTGAAAAAAGTTGTAATAATAGTAAATAATAACGTGAAATAAATAAAAACAAATACGATAAAACCTACAAATTATGAAGCGTGCACTAAAGTAATATACTGTAATTGAAATCTATATTGTTGAAGCGTACTGTAGTTGATGGATATATAAACGTTATTTAGGTTATAAACATGCAACCTTTTAAATAATAACCTCTGGTTATATTGCTGCAGATGTCCAGACAATGTTACTGAGAGTGACTAATATAATACCAAGTTCTGACGATAAATTATAAAAGTTTCTCTACAATGGACAAGAAATATTACCTTGAGGAGAGCCATTGTATTATCAATAGAAATTCTTGTGACCCTTCTCTTCTGAAAGTTTGATTCATACACTCGGGATTACTATTCTATTTAATTTCTCTTCCTCTTTTTTTGTTAACATTTTTATAGTTTATATAATAAATATTTATTTTAATGTTGTTGCTGTTCTTAAAACATTTCTTTGTTTCCTTTCGTCACTGGGCTATTTATCCCTGTTGGAGCCCTGGGCTTATAGCATCCTGCTCTTCCAACTAGGGTTGTAGCTTAGCAAATAATAATAATAATAATAATAATAATAATAATAATAATAATAATAATAATAATAATAATAATAATCACCATTACGGGATCACAAATATTAGGAAAATGGATAATATTTGAGATATCTAACATGAAGTTATAAGTTTAACACAAAGAGTCTCAATAATGTCAAACGTGGGCTAATTCGTTGAAAAACCGATGTTATTTCCTTATTTAGAGTAAACTATTGCGTCCTCAATCTTTAGGAAAAATACTGATGATGATGAGATGATTTCAAATATGAAATCTAAACTCTCAAATAATATCCTTCACTAATATTACCCCTTTTTCATTCAACTGTAAACATCAGCAATTTGCCCCCAGCTGTGGATACAATATTCCATAATAATAGTAATTATTATATTAATATTCTTATAAATTACTTCAAGTGCAATAGTAAATGGGCGCACAATTTCATACATTTCTCTGGCATCATACCGGAAATAAACGGGAAATGGAAAAGAAAGGATGCAGCTTTGATCAAATTTGAAAAGACAGACTTGCATTTACAAAATACAAATGCCTTTGGCGACAGGATAAACAGAAGCAGGAAACAAATGTTAACAATAGAGGAAAGCATATTTCCAGAGAAAAGGTTAAGAGAGGTAGGGTGTAATCGCTAAAATCATTGGTTATTAATCTTCTATATGATAAAAATTAACACATTTCATAAATGGATCTTGAAATACATATCAAATGACCATTTAAATTATTGTAAATAATGAAGGAACTGTGAATAAATATATAGACGAGCTATCTTGAAGAATGAAAAAAAAATAAAAAGAATCTTTAATCTGAAATGTAAGATAATGAGCGCAATAAATCAAACGATAAATCTTATGATAAGAGGATAAATTAGCAATAAAACTATTTGTTTACAGTAAAATAACTTTCAAAAACTAATTAGCATAAAATTATATATAAAAAAAATATTAGCCATACACTGATAAGCAATTTGGCCACCAATTAGTCTGGACAATAACTGGATGTGTCACCATTATTGAATGCCATAAACTCCAACAGAAATCGGTGCTAAATTGGTGCCAGTAGATCCCTGGAAGCTGGAAGAGCTTGTAAATCTAAAATGTATCTAAAATTCTATCTTTACTTAAGATTCTAGTTGGAAAGAATCATGTAAATCACGAAGAAAATTTTTCATTCTAAATAGCAGGCCAGTTGGAGCGGTAAAAATGGAGTTTAACCCAAAATCTTCAATATGAAGTAATTAGGAAAGTTATCAAGAGTTTCTTCCAGCACTTTTCTCAAGCTTCATAATTTTCAGATGTCCTTTATTTCCTAATTTTACAAGTTATTTATGAGTTCGATATGCACAAAATCTACTGGAGACATGGTCATCATAGGATACAACAGTTTCTCCACGACAATAAAATACACCTAAAAGATATATATATATATATATATATATATATATATATATATATATATATACACATATATATATATATTATAAATATACATACATATGTATGTATGTATACAGTGTATATATATATATATATATATATATATATATATATATATATATATATATAATATATAAACATACATATATATGTATATATGTATGTATATATACACATTTATATATATATATATATATATAAATCTATATATATATATATATATATATATATATAAATGTGTGTGCAAAAAATCTATGCAGCTAGATCACGAAGTTTTAACCTGCTCTAGAATAGACTGATTTTCGTTCATAATCAGTTGCTATGCTAAATCCTTTTTTACTCTAACTGAAATCGAGTAATCTACATAGTAGTGTCACTTTTTGTTCTAAGGAAATATAAGTGCTCATATTGAGGTTATCTTGTATCAGGATATTGTTTAATCTTAAACTAAGGTCACTGCCCTATCTGGCGTGTTTCTTCGCTTTTAATGATAAGGTAATCAAACGAAGATGAGAGAGAGAGAGAGAGAGAGAGAGAGAGAGAGAGAGAGAGAGAGAGAGAGAGAGAGAGAGAGAGAGAGAGAGAGAGAGTGAGTATAACCCTGACATCATTCGTTTCAAATCAGGAACGATTTGCCCTATGAGAATAGATGGGTGATTTGTTTCTATTTAATCGAGCACCAAAATCCAGGAACACTTTATGGTGTGCCAATGCGATTAATCTATTCAAATCCTTAATCCTGTTATATCTTCATGGAATTGCCTTGATAATCTATCCAATATATATATATATATATATATATATATATATATATATATATATATATATATATATATATATATATATATATATATATATAAAATAAAAAATAAAAAAGTTTTCTAACACTTACATATATTGATTGATATTACCGTGTGTCGGTGATATCCGTTTGTTAATATTAACAGGGCGTAAGTACCCTACCACTTTAAGAAAGTTGAACCTATGTATGTTAACAATGCGAGGTAGATAGCAACTGATATACCAAATGGAAAAAAGTTGTTGTGTAACATGTTTTCCAACAGTGCAATTATTGAGTAATTTCAAATCTTCGTAAAAAATAAAATTAAGGAGAAATTTTTAAATCTTCATGAAAAAAATAACGAGAGATTTCAAATCTTCGTAATAAACAATAAAGAGAGATTTCAAATCTTCTTAAAAATAATTTACGTGTGATATAAAATCGTAAACAAATTCAACGAGACCTTTCAAATCTTCGTAAACAAATTTAACGAGCGATTTCAAATCATACACAAATTTAACAAGCCATTTTAAATCTTTGTAAACAAATTTAACGAGGGACTTCAAATCTTCGTAAACAAATTCAACGAGTGATTTCAAAGCTTCGTGAAAAAAATTTAGAGAGACTTCCAATCTTCGTAAACAATTCAAGTTATTGCATAAACTATAACCATAACTTAACCTCACGACTCACCTAAATCTATGATATAAACTTCGATATTTCCATTTAACAGTTATCATTTTGTCATATGGGTCAGAACTACATATATACAAATATATACAAGACTTTTTCAAGGCCTTACGAATCTGCATTACTTATATATGAACTTCTAATTAATGGAGATAATATACCTCCTGATGTTAATAAAATTTCACTAAAGATATATGCAATTGTTTCAATCCTATTAAGGGCAAGAGAGTTGAAGGACCTGGAGAAATATACGGCATATAACTTTTTTGGCCTTTTATAGATTTATTCTGTGGGCAAGAAACCCAGGGGAAATATTTCCTTAAAACTGAAAAATAATTCGTCATAACTTCTCGTTAAAGTTTAGAGGCCTATCCTATACTTAAATAATAGAGATTTTTTTTTCTATGTGAATTTTTCAAAGGCATTAATAAAATGAACTAAAGAGCGAATCCACCATAACATGACGCAAAATACTTACTCGAAACTAAAGTTCAAACTTACAGCGAATGTTTTTATGTTAAACAGGCTGCCTTATTAAGTCTCTCTTCGTAGTTTATATGTGACATATATTTCAACGTTGTTACTTATCTTAAAATATTTTCTATTAATTATTCATTATTTCTCACGAAGTTTATTTAGCTCTTTCCTTTCCTCACTGGGCTATTTTCCCTGTTGGAGCCCTTGGGCTTATTGCATCCTGCTTTTCCAACTAGGGTTGTAGCTCTGCTAACAACAACAACAACAACAACATAATAATAATAATAATAATAATAATAATAATAATAATAATAATAATAATAATAATAATAATAATAATAATGTCTAACTTATCCTACTTATTTCATCAGTCAAGAAATATCTTGTCATCATTTCATTTTTATGTTTGGAAAATTTAATGTCGGTTTTTTTAAACTTTTATCAGTACCATTTATCGCATCTTTTCTACAATCAGCGGAGAACACAAATTAACTATTGTTCATCCCTCCATTTCCGTTTATTTTTCTTTTCATGGAACAATCATTAATTATAAACAAGAAAAATTCCCGATCTTCATTTATGTGAGGAAAACAATGTTTAGAAGTGTTTAACTTTTTTATTCTAACATTTTTTTATTCAAGTATAGATAGCATGGCTTTGTTTTTTTTTTTCTATAATAATTATCTAAGCTAAAATGGAGACAAAATAATGGATCGAGATCTTCACAGCCTACACGATCATCATAAAAAATTTACCAAAAAATGATATGAGTGTTATTATATTTTTTTTTCAATTAATTCCTTTGATTTTGTTCGTTTTCTAGTTTCGTTTGAGTACAAAATACATTTATTACGATAATACTTTAGAGCAAAAAGTTATATATAATAACGATTCCAAGTCTAACAACATAGAAAATATTTTTTTCAACCTATCCACTAATAAAGGAATAATTCTTTAACCTATCCACCGAAAAAGAAATAATTCTTTAACCTATCCACTAGAAAAATTTAAGTCCAAACCAGTATTCTTGGCAACAACACCATAAAGATTTTTCGGGGGGTTCAGAATTATTGTAAGCGCACTGGCCAAAACTCGAAGGACTGGCTTGAAAAAATGTAAAGCAAATTCTCAAAAAAATAATTTCTAAAACAATCCAGGAATAAGTTGAAGAAAAAAAATATTTCTTTCTCGTCATCTTGAGAGAATATTTTTTCCATCTACACGTTATCCTCTTTACAGGATCCCATATTTAACATATTTTCAAGGAATTGAACTGAATATAAAATTTAGGCCTTAAGCCAAGCACTGGGGCATCAAAGTCCATTCTCAAGCACTATATAATGCAAATTAATCAATCATACCCGTACTCTCCCAACATTTGGTTTCATTTTAACTTATAAAACAAATCACAAAGCTTTCATATAATAACATCCATGAAATACATTAATTCATCTTTAATTAAGACCTCATATGAACATCAAAAGATTCATTGATTTAGTCTTCAGCAAATGAGAAATAAAAAACTTGATGAGGTTCAAGTTTTAGTTGATTATGATAGAAAATCACATTTTGCTTTTGTAATAGGAAAAAAATTCATAATAGGAAAAACAAAATAAAAAGACAGGTAGACACATCACTTGCTAGCCCCTGAAAATCATATATTTTTTTCAAATTCTTTTTTAATCAAATTGCCAATTTACTAATCTCTCTAACAAAGTTTGATAATTTGATATATATCCCTCATAATCTAATCATAGTAGTATAACATTTCGTAAAAGATCATCTGTTTTACACAGACATTTGAGTCATATAATGGAGAATTAGTCGGACAATTCTTTTTAATCACATTACCAAACTTCTAATCTCTTTAATAAAATTCCACACTTATTAAATCCCTCATATAATTTAATAATGATAACAGTCGATCATCAAAAGCTAAACATTTCGTAAGGGAAGAGCAGTTTTCCACAGACATTTGAGTCATAAAAAGGAGAACACTTGCTGCACGTCGGAGCTGGATACACCTGATTTCCACACATGCCAGCTGTATGTAGGGAACAAGTGTTCAGCTTTAGCCGTCACTTCACATGAAAGGATGCTAATTAATGTGTTTGGATCCAGCAGCTTTCCAAAATCACTATAAGCTATGAGCTTATATAATAACGGAAATATATGCAAACTATAGGTTTGAATTTGTTCCTATATAGTCTAGGAGCCACATAGAGGGGACTGTGGCAAGGAAGTGTATAGAGCTGTTCTCTTCATAAGATTATTGTATGATGTCTAGAGATGATTTCTAGTTTGAGTGCATATTTCTAGTATGGGAAGATTTCCTCCAAAATGGCGGCCAAGATGGGCGCCATGCTCAAGATTTTTTGCTTGTGGAAATTCAAGCAAATGCTGAAATATTAGTATATAAGACCAGTTATGTACACTTTATCTATAAAGGCACTGGTTGACGAGACAGTTAAGT